>NC_079509.1:24212577-24513782 GCF_030052815.1 Hevea brasiliensis | reverse complement strand
ACGATGAATGATTTATTCTACCACATCTTCATCGTTTTATTCTTTTTTTTTTTTCTATCATATTTGGGTTTATAGCAAATCATGGGTGGAGCATTTACAATACTCGGAAATAATGTTGCATCTGTTATAAACTAATAGCTTCATGGTGCACAACAAGAAAAGCAGTTTGGGCTGCACCACAATTGAATATTTGGGGCACATAATCTCAGCCTATGGCATACAGATGGACCCAACAAAAAAAAGTGTAGTGCTTAAATTGCCTCAACAAGAGTAATTAAAGGTTATTCGTGGCTTTCTAGGACTAATGAGTTACTACCACAAATTTATCAAATATGTGGATCCATCACACACCTTCTCACAGAGTTACTCAAAAAACAAAATCAGGGGGAACCGGTGTGGACTCCATAGGCCCAACAAGCATTTGACAACCTAAAGGTTGCTCTCACTTCCTCCCCTGTCCTCACATTGCCAAATTTCAATAAACCTTTTGTTTTGGAGTGCAGCGCCTTTGGCTTTAGCGCTGGACAACACTAATGCAAGAACACCATCCCATTGCATACTTTAGCAAAGCATTATCCCCAAGGACACTCTAAATATGCATACAAGAAGGAGCTGATGGCATTGGTACTTACTATTCAACAATGGCAACCATATCTGATTGGTTGATCCTTTACTGTGTTAACAAACCATAGAAGTCTCCACTACCTATTACAACAAGTGATCACTCCAGTCCAACAACAGCGGATTGCTAAGTTCTCGACCCCAATGGCTTAAATTAGATGAATTAGACAGCCATTCAACAAGACATCCACATTGACAGAAGATTTACACTGACCTTCGCAACGATCCATCCTCTCATGGTCAATTCACATTGATTCAAAATCATCTATTTTATAAAGGTAAGTTGGTTATCCCTGAAACTTCTATTTAGATTTCTAAACTCATTGCTGAATTCCACTCAACACCATCGAGGAATCACTTTAGAGCATTTTGGACCTACAGGCATCTAGCAACAAATCATATTGGAGAGGGATGATGAAGTCCGTACAAAATTTTGTAGCAACCTACTTAATTTGTTAAAAAAACAAATACGAAGCCCTTTCACCCGCTGGATTATTACACTACCTATATTGGAGATGATCTAGAAGGACATCTCAATGGGCTTCATCACAAGGCTTCCAAAATTGCAGGGTATGAATTGTACTTTAGCCATCATTTATTGACTATCCAAATATGCACATTTTTGGGGCTTAAAGCACCCGTATACTACCAAAATGGTTGTTAAATTATTCATTCGTGATGTGAAATTGCACAGGAACCCTCGTTCAATCGTAAGTAACAAAGATTCTTTATTTCTTAGCAATTTTTAGGGAGAATTTTTTTGTTTGTAGGGCACAAAACTTAAGATGAGCACAACATACCACCATGAAACTGATGGACAAACAGCGATTTTTAACAAAACATTGGAAACATACCTACATTGCTTTGCTTCTGAACAACCTAAACAATGGCACAAATGGTTGCCTTGGGCAGAATTTTGGTACAATACAAGCCATCATACAACAACAAGTATGACCCCATTTCAGGCGGTATATGGCAGGCAACCACATGCTCTTCGCAAATTCTTACTTGGATAAATGAAGGTAGGCAAGGTGGCAAGAGCATTGGCGGACAGCGACAAAATATTAAAGCAATTAAAATTCAATTTGCAACGTGCTCAACAACAGATGACACATGTTGCTAACAAACATTGTTAATATGTGAATTGTGAAGTAGGTGACCTTGCATTTCTAAAGCTACACCTCATAGACAGCTTTCCTTCCGCTCCAAAGTCCATCCGAAACTTTTCACCCGCTATTATGGTCCTTACAAGGTAATTCATAGAGTTGAATATGTCGGCTACCGATTGCAGCTATCAGTGGACTGTCGCATTCACCCCATATTCCATGTTTCACTCCTGAAACGTTTAAAAGAGGATCAAGTCACTATTCATGACTTACAAATTAACTTGGATAGAGAAACAACTATGATTGAACCCGAAAACCTCTTTACAACGTTGTTGTGTCACCCTCAATGGACAGGAAAAAGAATAATTACTAGTACAATGGAAGGGTGGTCTTCATGAGGATGCCACATGGATAGATCATGTAGATTTTCAAAATCAATTTCCTCAGTACAACATTGAGAAGAAGGCTAATTTTCATCGGGCTGGCCATGCTATGCATAAAGAATTCAAGATGACAGCTCAACAAGGGACAACAATAAGGGTCAACTTCAGGTTTATTACAAAAGGCAGAAGGATAAGGGACATCCTAACCAGATTGGTACAAATATAAGGGCTGAGGATGATCAAGAACAGTCCCAATCAAGTAGTTAGAAGAGATAAGTTTCTTGTTGTTCAGGAGACTAAGAAGAGACAAGATAAGCGCAACAGCAAAGGTTACTTATAGATAACAGAGGAATTGAGTCATCATCGGGTATTTGGGATTTTGTATTCTAGCATACTTCCCTGGGAGCAATGACTGTGGTCTTGCTATTTTCATTTTCATTTCCTTTATTTAGTTTTATCTTTCTTTCAAGATTCTCAATTTCAATTCCTATGAACTTGTTTCTTATTGAAATAAAGGAACTTATTCAATCTTTACGATCTCGTCTTGTAAGATTCTAACTCTATCACATCAATATTGAACTGAACACTCAATCACCAAAATAGCCTACTCCATTTTTGGTTTAGTTCACAAACACTTGTATGCCCTTTAATTTTATTGTACACTGCCAATGTGTGACATGTTCCCACATGCCATATATTCCAACAATTGAGAAGACATGTTTCCAACATAGGATGATCTACTAACAAGTGATTATCTCTCGTCAAATCAATACAACATGAAAGCATGGTTTCAAATTATAGGTTTTTTGGGCTGCCATAACCGTTACACCCGTTAAATTACAGGTTTTAAAAATTGTAGCTGCCACGGTTGCTACGACCGTTACGTAACTGTTACCAACCATTACATAATGCCATTACTTGACCTACTTTGCATTTCCACCTCTGTTTCACATCTGCTTCACCTCCATGGCTGGCTCCATTCATGTGAAAGTGAAACTGATCTGCTCCACAGATTCTTTCTTTTTAACTTATTCAATTATTATATTAAATGGCATATATTCTCTCTTTTTCTCTCTTTATTTTCAGTTTTCACTAGGCATTCAATAGCCATTTGCTGTCACTCAAAGTCTTCAACTTTCTCTCAAATCTCAAGTCTCAGCCATTTTCTCTCAATTCTCAAACTCAACACTGTCTCTCCCTCTCTCTCTCTCTCTCTCCACATCCACAACCAAATCTACTGAAGTGAAGGCCTTCAACTTCAATCCTCTACAAAGTTTTGAGTTCAAGAGTATCAAAAGTGAATTATTATTTATTTTCTCTAATTCTTAAAACTTTTTCTAATCATTTTTAGGCAAATAAATAAATAATTAGAAAATAATATTAAAGAATTTAATAAATATATTTATGTGAAAATTAGTTCCTACTACATAAAAATAATGGATATATTAATAATATCAAAGAATTTAATGGATATATTAATGATGTATAAAAATAATGAACTTAATATCTTTATTTGATATATTTACACTTATTATGTAGTTGTATATTTTAGTTTTAACTATATCTTTGAATAGGTATGCATTTTATGAAATTTGCAAATTTTTTAAAAAAATGTGTACCAACAGGTCGTTACAGTTACGTTACGGCCATTACAGGCCCATTTCCATTACTCACAACCGCAACCGCGATTTTAAACCATGCACGAAACCATAAAATGAAAAAAAAAGGAAAAAAATCTCCACAATGATAAATTAAAAAAAAATAAAATATATATATATATATATATATATATATATATATATATATATATATATATATATATTATTGAAATGTGAACCTGCATTTTCTAGGAATAAGATCAACGTGTTTAGATAGATCCTATTTTCCAGGTATTATATGATGATGATTGATGGAAGTGAAGCAAAAGTCTAATTGTCATGATTTGATCAGCATGAACTTTCTTTCCTCAAGTTACAATTTTCCTCTATCAAGTTCATTGTTCCTATGATTTTAACAATTAGGTCTAAAAATTATGAATGGGAATAACATATATAAATTCCTTAGGAGGGTGAGGTAAAAACATGTTCTTTCATATCAACATTTAAAACCTTGTAAGAAGCAACTTAAGGCACCTAAACAAACCACTCAGAATAAACTAATACAGATTAATTCATCAAGAAAAACAAAAAGGATGATAAAATAATGTTTCCAATACCTTGGGACATTTTGGACCTTCAAGCAAACCCCTTCCTGATGCTGGTGTTTTAACACTATCCACATAATTTTTTATTGCCTCTGAAAGGTTGCTGGAATCACATAAAAGAAACTTGTGGAGAGATCGATCAATTGCAACATTGGCAAAGGCTCTGTTGTTCACCAATGCTGATCTCAGATCTGTCAAGTGACCAGGCTTCAACTTGGGATAAACAGAAAACAGATATGATGTGATTAAGTAATCCAAGACAGCATCCCCAAGAAACTCGAGTCTCTGTTTGAAACCGTCAAAGCATTAGAAAGGAACAGTATCAGAATAGAAATTGTCCCAAAGCTGGTTAGGTGATATATATATATATATAATGGAGAGAGGATCGCTTGCTGCTTAATGCCTAGCTAGAAAAGAATGAGCACCAACCTGATAGCAGCCTCCTCCATGCTTGTTGTAGGAAGGATGCACAAATGCTTGTAGAAGCAGACCTTTATGCAGAAATCGATGACCCAACAATTTTTCAAGGTCAACAATGTCTATGGAAGGAGCAAGTGGCATGAAGCTTCTACTTGCTAGGCAGACCTTGATAACTTCTGAAGCTTCAAAGTCGACTCTGATGCCCAGCCATTTAAGAAATGCAGTTGCTGCTTTGAAGCCACTATCAACAATAAATGCTCCAACAAGAGCCTCAACAACGTCAGCAATTGTTTTCCTATGTAACCAATGGTGACCTTTACTACATCTGACCCCATTAGCATTTTGAGAATGAATATTTCCTTCAGATTCCTTGGTACAAATTATATGGCAAGGACGACCCAAAGCAAAGAATTGGCAGGGGTCAAAAGGTTGATCACGTATATATACCTGAAAAGAAACAGGAACCACTTATGTAGTGAAATGAAATGGAAAACGTGGACGTAGGCACATTGCCAATTGCCAAACCATGAAAAATTTAGAGTCTTGTTTTTCTGAGTTTGCTATTCTAATCTCTATGTGCACGCATGTATCTTGTGGGTTATTCTAATCTCTGTATTACTGCTGAACTGATGCAGGAATTGTTTCCCACAGTGGGAATCCCAATTCCTACCTAGTATTCACTGATGATATCTCTTTCTTTTTTCCAAGGATAGAAAATTTTCAGAAACTATTTCACTCTTACTACAAACTTTTGATAGAGCTTTAGGCCCAAAGACAAATAAGCAACTTCATAGGCATCTGTTTAGATTCAAATGTTGTGTAGTTTCAATTCTTTAACAACACGTGTGGTTGAGGATTGATAACCCATAAAGTATTTAGGGTTCATCAAGGGTTATATGGGCCTATGGCTTCTTGTGATGTAGGTGGTTCCCATAATCAATAAGAGATAGATGGGCAAAACAGTGTATTGTTTTCTCTTGGGTGGGCTACACTTAACAAGCTTGCCTAGTTAACACCCTCTATAATATTTTTCATTGTTTAAATGAGAATTAGAGTTGATATTAAAATTGCAAAATTGAAGAATTTTCTTTTATACAGCTCTAAGGAAAATAGAAAAGGTTATCTAGTTCATTGGGAAATAACATGTAAGCCCAAGTCTCAAAGGGATTTAGGTTTCAAAGAACTGTAATCAAGAAAATTTGCTCTTATTAAGAAATGGTTATGGCATTTTCCTTGGGAACCTAGTTCACTTTGTCATATTGCAATAAAGAGTAAACATGGCTTGCAACAAAATGTGTAGGATGCTTGGATAAATGCTAACGTCACACATGAAAGTCCTTGGAAGTTCATGTCAGAAGTATCTAATTATTTTCCCTTTCATCAAAAATAAAATTGGAGATGGATCTTCTATTTACTTTTGGAAAGATGTCTCTAAAAGAGATGCTTCATTTTTAGCTTGTGTATATATATTTTATGCACTTCAAAATGTACCAATTCATAATTTCTTTACTTCTTATGGACACTTCATCCTTGAAATCACCCCTTTTCAAAAATCAAACAAAAAGAAAGTCGATTAATTTTTTTCTTGTTACAGGACCACCTTGCTTCTTTTCACCCTCTACCATTTTAGAATTTGAATAGTAGAATTCAGAATTTAGAAAGTTGATTGTAAATCTGTCTACACTCATTTATTGTCATTGCTTTTCCTTTGCAAACCGCACTTGGAAGGCTAAAGTTTCATTTGAATAAGGGTTTTATCAGTTTTATGCTATAGTCTAGCTCTATAGTTGGTGTGGGATAAAATAGTTTTGCACACTTCATCATGGATATCTTTATCTGAAACTCCAGAAGATTGGAGAGTGTCACTTCATCGGTTTTATGCTTTTATTATGGTTTCTTCAGCTTGTAATCTTCATTTTATAATTGTCTTCTTTATTAATATCTTATATCAATTATAAAAAGTGCAAAGTATAAAACCACATCATAGTTAAATAATTATTTGGAAAATACATATTATTTTAAAACATTTAATCATACCTGCAAATTTTTTCTTCTTGCCAGCTTTAACAAATTGGAATTATTTACAGCATTAGAACGCTTCCTAGTAAGCTCCCCTTCATCAAGGGTATCATGCAAAAGAAAAAGATGTCGACCAACTGCAAATTTGAGAAAAGCATCACCCAAAACTTCAAGTCTTTCAAGAGATAGACGCTCCTGACACTTCTCTGTAGTGAGTGCTTCTAATACCTGATATGAAGTACAGCTATTAGTGCCAAGAAAAAGTCTGTGCAAGAGAATCACCAGCACAATTTGACTAGTGCAATGGCCAATTTAATTTAATTCATTGCTTTTGAAAACAAATAGTTAAATTAACAGCTTCTGTAGTATGGCCTTACTCTAAAGGCAGTCACTTTAGCTCCCTCTGAGAATGAACCTGATAATAAGCTCTTCAATTCAATGGCTACAAGCAAGTTTTCCAGACGATGCATAATTGATGGTAATAGAGAAACTGAACTCCCAATATCTTTAGAGAAGCCTATTATCTTCAACTCACAAAGCTCAGCAGGCACATCAATGAAGTATTCATCGAGCTCTTGTGTTTCTGCTCTTAAAATAATTAAATTTATAAGCAAGGATCCAAAGGATGAGTGCAGTTCATTATTGTTAGGTCCAAGTAAATAACTGAAACAGACAGCCTAAATCCCAAGAATGAGAACTATATCATCTAGATGTTCCAATTCACATCATCCAGAACAATTATCTTTTCCTCACTTTTCCCAAGGCTGCTTAAGCATTTTTTATAATAATTATATATTTTTTTCTAGGTTGTTATGGAAAGTCAATCACTATGTTATGGAAAGTCAATCACTATATTATTTCTCTGTATATTCTGTATTCTGTATTCCTATTTAGGATTTCTTATTTATGATTTTTTCCTAATTAGTAGAACATAATTATAGGAATCAATTGTATATATATACCCATGTACAGATTAATTGAAATCAATGAGAATCATCTCTTTCTACATGGTATCAGAGCGTTTCGGTTAGTTTTCTTTGTCTCAACAAATGGCAGACAATAAGAATATTATTTCTGATGTGATTCTGGTGATGACTAAGATCACGGAACACAAACTTAATGGTTCGAATTATCTGGAGTGAAGTAAGATTGTTAGGGTCTATTTGCGTAGCATTGATAAGGATGATCACCTTACTAAAGATCCACCCACTGATGATACACGACAAACTTGGCTAAGGGAGGATGCTCGGTTGTTTTTGCAGCTTCGGAACTCGATTCATAGTGAGGTAATTAGTTTAATTAATCACTGTGAATTTGTTAAGGAATTGATGGATTACTTAGATTTTCTGTATTCTGGTAAAGGGAATATCTCCCGTATTTATGATGTTTGTAAGGCATTCTACCGTGCTGAGAAAGAGGATAAGTCTCTCACGGCTTATTTTATGGATTTTAAACGGGTATATGAGAAACTTAATGTATTGTTGCCTTTTAGTCCTGATGTAAAAGTTCAAGAGGCCCAGGAGCAAGCTGTTATGAGTTTTCTTGCGTGCCTTCCTTGAGTATGAGACTGCTAAATCTCAGATTCTCTCCAGTTCTGAGATTTCCTCTTTGCATGAAACGTTCACACGGGTCCTTCGTACAGAGAGTACTCAATCTTCACAGCCTGCCAGTAGTGCTCTTATTAGCCGTAATCCAAATGGACAACAGGGTAATAGAAGAGGAAGTAGAGGAGGAATTACAGGCAACAGAAGTAATCAGCGTAATGGAGAGGCTAGTTCTAATCAGGACTCAAGAGGAGTCATTTGTTATTATTGCCATGAGCCTGGCCATACAAAATATAATTGTCCGCAACTTCAGAGGAAAAATCAGCGATCACAGATGGTAAATATGACAGCAGAGAATTCTACAGTATCTTCCTCTGAGAAAACTATTTTGGTATCTGCAGAGGATTTTGCACAATTTTTCCAGTATCAGGCATCTCTAAAGCCTACCAGTTCCACATCGCGATCGCTGAGTCAGGTAAATCCACTACATGCCTTGTGTCTTCTTCATCCAATTGGGTTATTGATTCTGGTGCAACAGATCACATGACAGATAATTCTAGTCTTCTATCTGCTTTTCAGTCTAATCTCACTTCCTCTCTTACTTTAGGCGATGGTTCTACTTCTTGTGTCATGGGTTCAAGCTGCGAACCCAACCGTCACAATTTCTTTGTCTTCTGTTTTGTGTCTACCAAAATTCTCTTTTAATCTACTTTCTGTTAGTAAACTTACTCGTACCTTAAATTGTTCTGTTTCCTTTTTTCCTGATCAGTGTTTGTTTCAGGATCTTACGACGAAGCAGATTATTGGTAGAGGACGCGAGTCAGGCGGTCTCTACATTCTGGAAAATCATGTACTGCGGTCGCTCGTTTGCTCCAGTACCTTAACACCTCTTGAAGCTCATTGTAGATTGGGTCATCCTTCTTTGTCTACCATGAAGAAGCTGTGTCCTCAATTTCAGTCTTTATCAGTACTAGAATGTGAGTCGTGTCAGTTTGCAAAACATCATCGTTTGCCTTCTGTGACTAGAGTCAATAAACGGGCTTCATCCCCTTTTGAGTTAGTTCATTCTGATATTTGGGGTCCTTGTTCTATTACATCTAAAACTGGATTTCGTTATTCTGTTACTTTTGTTGATGATTACTCTCGTGTTACCTGGTTATATTTAATGAAGAATCGTTCTGAGTTGTTTTCTATCTTTTGTGCCTTTTGTAATGAAATCAAAACTCAATTTAATATTTTTGTGCGCATATTAAGAAGTGATAATGCTAAAGAATACTTTTCAGCACAATTTCAGTCTTATATGACACAAAATGGCATTCTTCATCAGTCTTCCTGTGCGGATACCCCATCCCAAAATAGCGTGGCCGAAAGGAAAAATCGTCATCTTCTTGAGGTAACTTGTGCTCTTCTTTTTCAGATGAAAGTACCTAAACACTTTTGGACGGATGCAGTTTCTACGGCATGTTTTTTGATCAATCGCATGCCGTCTTCTGTCCTTAATGGGGATATTCTTATACTACTTTATTTCCTACAAAATCTTTGTTCCCTATTGAACCCCGTATTTTTTGTTGTACCTGTTTTGTGCGTGATGTTCATCCACAGGTTACTAAATTGGATCCAAAATCTCTCAAATGTGTCTTCCTTGGGTACTCCCGGCTCCAAAAAGGGTACTGTTGTTTCTCTCCTACTCTTAATCGATATCTTGTTTCTGCAGATGTCATATTTTTTGAGTCCACTCCATTTTTTCCTCCATCATCTGTGTATGAGAGTCAGGGGGAGGAGGATGATCTCTTAATATATACTGTCCAACCAATGTCTAGTCCTCTCCCACAGCCTGTTCCTTCTGTCTCTAGACCTACTCGACCTCCCGTTGTTCATGTTTATTCCAGGAGATTGGAGATTCCTGACTCAGATCCTCCACCAGCTACTTCGTTGGGCGATCCTGTCCCTCATACTGATCATGATTCTGATCTAGACTTACCCATTGCTCTTCGTAAAGGTAAACGTTCATGTACTTACCCTATCTCTTCTTTTGTTTCTTATAATCAATTGTCTTCTTGTTCTCGGTGTTTTGTTACTTCTTTAGACTCTGTTCCTATCCCTAATACTGTTAATGAGGCACTGTCTCATCCTGGTTAGTGTGATGCTATGAAAGAGGAAATGGAGGCTTTAGATGCTAATGGTACATGGGAACTATTGCCTTTGCCCACTGGTAAGAAAGCTATTGGATGCAAATGGGTATTTACAGTAAAGGTAAATCCTGATGGTTCTGTGGCTAGGTTAAAAGCACGCCTTGTAGCAAAAGGATATGCTCAGACATATGGGGTTGATTACTCTGATACTTTTTCTCCTGTAGCTAAACTTACTTCTATTCGCTTGTTTATCTCTTTAGCAGCTACATATGATTGGCCCCTGCATCAATTGGATATCAAGAATGCTTTTCTTCATGGTGATCTTCAGGAGGAGGTGTATATGGAGCAACCACCTGGGTTTGTTGCTCAGGGGGAGTTGGGTAAAGTTTGTAGGCTTCGGAAGTCTCTTTATGGCTTAAAACAAAGTCCTAGGGCATGGTTTGGGAGATTCAGTGAAGAAGTACAGGAATTTGGTATGCAAAAGAGTAAGTGTGACCATTCAGTATTTTATAGGCAATCTGAGGCTGGCCTAATTCTCTTGGTAGTCTATGTGGATGACATTGTCATCACTGGGAGTGACTCTGCAGGTATTTCATCTCTTAAAACCTTCCTCCAAACTCAGTTTCAGACCAAAGACTTAGGATTGTTAAAGTATTTCTTGGGTATCGAAGTTATAAGAAGTAAGAAGGGTATTTTCTTGTCTCAAAGAAAATATGTCCTCGATCTATTGACAGAGACAGGAAAATTAGGTGCTAAGCCTTGTAGCGCACCAATGACTCCAACTTTACAACTATTAGCAGGGGATAGTGAGTTGTTTGAAGATCCAGAGAGATACAGGAGATTGGTAGGAAAATTGAACTACCTTACAGTCACTCGTCCTGACATTGCTTATGCCGTTAGTGTGGTAAGTCAGTTTATGTCTTCCCCAACTGTTGCTCATTGGGAAGCCTTGGAACAAATCTTGTGTTATCTGAAGGGCGCTCCAGGAAGAGGTTTGCTATGTGGCAATTATGGGCATTTGAATGTTGAATGTTTTTCAGATACCGACTGGGCTGGATCTAAGGTTGACAGGAGGTCAACTACTGGATATTGCGTTTTTATTGGAGGAAATTTGGTGTCTTGGAGAAGCAAGAAGCAGAGTGTAGTTTCTCGATCTAGTGCTGAATCCGAATACAGAGCCATGGCACAATCAGTATGTGAGGTAATGTGGATACTTCAATTACTAGATGAGACAGGTTTTAAGACCTCCACTGCGAAATTGTGGTGTGATAATCAAGCTGCTCTTCATATTGCTTCTAATCCGGTGTTTCATGAGCGGACCAAACATATTGAGATTGATTGTCACTTTATTCGTGAAAAGATTCAACAACAGATCATCTCAACAAGACACATCAAAACTGGAAAGCAGTTAGGAGATATTTTCACAAAAGCTCTGAATGGAGCTAGGATTGACTACATTTGTAACAAGTTGGGCATGATTAACATCTATGCTCCAACTTGAGGGGGAGTGTTATAGAAAGTCAATCACTATGTTATGAAAAGTCAATCACTATATTATTTCTCTGTATATTCTGTATTCTGTATTCCTATTTAGGATTTCTTATTTATGATTTTTTCCTAATTAGTAGAACACAATTATAGGAATCAATTGTATATATATACCCATGTACAGATTAATTGAAATCAATGAGAATCATCTCTTTCTACATAGGTCATCAGCAGTACAATCACTAGTAATGCATATTATACACTTGTGATTCTCCCCAAATACTTTCAGAATGTTTCCTGCTTTCCACCAATTTCAAAATCCCAAAGAAATCAATTAACTGCAAGTGCAAGTCCTCCCACTTCACAGATAGATGACTAATAACTCAATTAAAATCATGCAATTGAAGAACAAGGAGATCAGCACTACAAAATCAAGTTTACTGTGTTCTCTTTAATTGTGACTGCATAAAAACACAAGTGTCCGTTTGGTTTGCATTAAGTTCTAGACAAAAAAAAAAAAAAAAAGAATAAGAAGAAAGGAAGAAAGGAGGAAAGAACATAAAGGCTATAAGGGCTATATCTTTCATTCATATCACTTGTTTACATAATATATAAGTGTTGGAATCACGTTATTTATGTGTATATTCCTACATTTTAGAGCTGTATTACTGAATTATAGGGTTTTTTATTCTTTCCTATTTATATTAGTCTTCCTTTCTATATGGGATTCCCTTTCCTTGTATATTTAGGATACCTTCTTTAGGATAATTCTTCTGTATATAAATACAACCTATGTATACAGATTGAATATAGTGAAATAAATAATTTGTCTCCCAAAAATAATTATTTCAACATGGTAACAGAGCCCTGCCATTCATTTTTGGCGTGAGGTTACTTGCAAACAGAGTTAGGGTTGCTAGGGTTAAGCCTCTAGACAACAACTCAGAGGGAGTTAGTCTACAATGCCAGTCCCAGAGGGAAGAAAAGTTGCCGATCAGCCTCTCCCCAGAATTTTTTCTGCTGTCCGGCGCCATTGTGATCACACGCACCACTTCAAGCTTCGCCGCCAATCCCACGAGCCAATACGTGGAGCTGTTTTTGAGTGTTTTTTTTCTGACCGATCCTTCTTCCAGTAGTCTTCCCACAATGTTACGCTACTGCCCAACTGATCTTCCCATCTGCTTTGCACTTTTGGTTCCTGGACCTTTTTTTGTTTCTTCCGCAATCTGCTACTGCAAGTGCTACTGTTACTACACTTTTTTGCTTTTTTGTTCAAAGTTTTTTTTTTTCCTTGCAACCTTGCTGTTGGTTTGATATTAAAAATGGCTGAAGGAAAAGGGAAAATTTCAGAGACTAAGATACTATGACTGAAAATCCTTCTTTATAAATCAGTCCCATAAAGCCAGATGGTACTAATTATCTTGCATGGTTAAGATCTTGTTTGTTATTTATGCAGGCTAGAGGACTACAAGGATATGTCACTGAAGATGAAACAAAACCGGCAACTAAGAGTACCACTTATAGTCAATGGGAATCGGAGAATTCCCTTGTGATGTCTTAACTTATTAATTCGATGCAACCTCAGACAGCCCGTGAATATTTGCTGTTGAACAGTGCAACAATTATTTGGAAGGCAGTTTCCCAAACTTACTCTCAGATGGGCAATGATGCACAAATCTATGAGAAACAAGATGAATTGACTATTGCTCAGTACTTTGCCAAATTGAGTGGTTTATGGCAAGAGCTAGACTACTATCAAGATTTTCAGGCTACATGTACTGCTGATGCTATCAAGTTCCAGAAACTGATTGAAAATGAGATTATTTATGACTTTTTTGCTTGGTTGAAATAGAGAATGATCATATTCAAGTCCAAGTACTTGTTAAGGATCTCATGCCTTCCCTAAGGCAAACCTATTATTATGTAAAATAGGAAGAGAGTCGTAGAAGCGTCACGATACATTCTATATCTACTAACAAGGCTGAGTTAGTAGCTGCTTCTTCCTGAGAACAGTCACATAACTCCAATAATGGTCCATCAGACAAGGATCATTTACACTGTAACAAATGTGGGAAATCCAGGCATAAAAAGGAGTATTGCTGGAAACTCCATGGCCATCCAAATAAAAGACGTGGTGGTAAACGAATGGGATTAGCAAGACCTCAAGCAAATACATCTGAGACAGTGGATTGTTCTAAAGAAACAAATACCACTGGGATCCTCTCCAATGAAGAAGTGCAGTCCCTAAGGTGTTTGCTGTAATAGCTAGAATCTCAAACTACCACAGTTGCCTCTTCTAATTTTGTTAAATCAGGCAATGCTCTTCTAGCCAATCTTGAAAAATCTTTTTGGGTTATAGATTCTGGAGCAAATAGGCACATGACAGGCTCTTCAAATAAGTTTACAACCTATTCTCCATGTTCAGAAAAAGAAAAAGTCCGCATAGCGGATGGATCCTTAGCCAATATCTCTAGAACAGGTTCAATTGAATGCACTCCCACTATAAAACTAACTTCAGTTTTACATGTGCCTAACTTTCTTATTAACCTTTTATCTGTTAGTTCTATTACCAAAGCTCCTAATTGCAAAAATGAAATTTTCCCTATCCATTGCATATTTCATAAACTAAAAATAGGAAGAACGATTAGCAGTTGTAGAGTACAAGATGGCTTGTATCTACTGGATGACAATAACAATCTCTTCAATCCTAATACGAACCAAGCTTTGTTAGGACATTTTACGAGTGCTAAGCAAGAGCTCATTCATTGACATTGGAGATTAGAATATCCTTCTTTTTCTACTTCAGCGAGATTATATCCCATTTTGTTTAGACAATGCAAACCATATTTACTACTTTGTGATGCTTGTGAACTTGTCAAACACACAAGACATTCTTATCATTCAATAAATAATAAAATTTTGATTTCTTTTATGACTATTCACTCCAATGTGTAGGGATCCACTCAAACAGTCTCTTTATCTGGTTATAGAAAGTTTGTTATCTTCATTGATTATTGCACTAGGATAACTTGGGTTTATTTGATGAGAGCAAGAAGTGAAGTATTTTCTTGGTTTTAATAGTTTCACAAAATGATTTATACTTAGTTTGATGCTCAAGTGAGAATTCCAAGAATTGATAATGGTATAGAATATATAAATGGAATGTTTCAGTCTTACTTAAATTCATATGGGATTTTACATCAGACTAGTGTTAATACTAGTGCACAAAATTGGATGTCTGAGAGGAAAAATAAACATTTACTTAAAGTAGCTTAGTCTCTTATGTTCATTATGAATCTTCCTACATCTTACTAGGGGGATGTTGTTCTTTTTGCAGCATATCTTATCAATGGAATGCCTCTTCATACCATGAACTTTAAGAGTCCTTCAAAAGCTCTTTAAGGTAAGAATTCTTATACAGTTCCTCCAAAACTCTGTGGTTGTGTTTGGTTTGTTCATAAGTCTCACGTTGAGAAATTAGAATCCAAAGCTCTAAAATGTGTGTTTATGAGTTATTCTGGAACTCAAAAGAGATATAAGTGTTATCATCCTCCATCAAGGAAATACTTTGTGAGCATGGATGTCATCTTTATGGAATCTAAACCTTATTTCCAGCCACCTCTTCAGGGGAAGAATAAAAAGGAAGAGGTTATTTTCCCTACACCTTTTAGGGGGAGATTCCTAGACTTGAACCAAAATCTAAGTAGTGAGAAAAACCAACCAATTGCTCCTCAAATAGTTGCCTCTCAATCTAGAGAAAGATTGAATAGGGTAGATTTAAGAACCTACACTTATCGTGAAAAGACTAATACAATCATTGAGCATCAAAACCCCTGGATTCTACTCTTGAACATCCTAGCCCTAAGGAGTTATCCAGTGAGTCTTCTTCTAATTCTCAGTCCAATTCTGATTCTTCTATTAATGATCTTGATCTTCCTATTACTCTTAAAAACAAAGTCAAAACCTATACTAAACATCCTATATCTCATTGTCTCCTATGATTCTTTGTACCCTATGTATAGAGCCTTTGTATTGTTTGTTTCTTTTGTTTTATCCCACAAGATTGGAAGAAAGCATATCTTAATCCTAAATGGGGGGCAGCTATAGTAGAGGAGATGACGACTTTGGCAAAAAATGAAACATGGGATCTTGTTACTTTTCCAGTGGGAAAGAGACCAGTTGGATGCAAGCGGGTGTTCACTGTAAAGCATAGAGCTGATGGTTCCATTAAAAAATACAAAGCAAGATTAGTATCAAAACGCTTCACTCAGAGATATGGGGTGGACTATCAGGAGACTTTTGCTCATGTTGCAAAAATGAATAATATCAGAATCTTGTTGTCATGTGCAGCAAATCTTAAATGGAATCTACAGCAATTTGATGTCAAAAATGCTTTTTTGCATGGTGACTTAAAGGAGGAGGTGTAAATGGGAATTCTTTTGGAATTCTATAATGAAAAAACTAAAGGGAAAACCTGCAAATTGAAGAAAGCATTATATGGTCTGAAGCAATCACCTAGAGCATGGTTTGACAGGTTTTGCAAGGCCATGATTTCCTTTGGATACCATCAAAGCAATGCTGATCATACCCTATTTATAAAACATTGAAGAGGTATGATTATATTGCTTATCATTTATGTTAATGACATAGTTGTAATAGGAGATGACCAGGAAGAAATAGCCAATCTAAAAGAACTCTTGGCTCGTGAATTTGAGATTAAAGACTTAGGTAAATCAAAGTACTTCCTTGGAATAGAAGTGGCCAGATTAAACAAAGGAATCTTCATTTCTCAAAGGAAGTATATATTGGATCTTCTAGAAGAAACTAGCATGTTAGGCTGTAAACCTGCTGAATCTCCTATTGAAACTATCACAGACTACAAGCAGGAGTTGGAAAATCAGTTGACTGAGGGAGATATCAGAGGTTAATAGGGAGATTGATTTATCTTTCCCGTACTAAACCAGATATATCCTATCCAGTGAGTTTGGTAAGTCAATACATGCATTATCATAAGAATCTCATTTAGAGGTTGTCTTTCGTATCTTGAGGTATTTGAAATCTTGAGGTATCTTGAGGTAATACAAAGCAATAGTCATCTCACCTTATTTCATACGATGAACCTTGTTTCTAAGCTCATAAGCCTATACATCATTCCCAACTTGAGAATAGGCCTGGGAAACAGCACTCCAAATGATAGCTGCACTATCCAGCAATAAATATCCACGAGCAATATTTGGTTGCATGGATTTAATGAGCCATAACATGATAAGAGAGCTTTCTAACGCCCACTGACTGTAGGTAGAACTCGAAGTTTCTGGTTTCTTCTTGTCTCCTGTAAGATACTCCTATAGTCCTCTAGCTTGGATGAACAAAAGACAAGACCTTGACCAAGCAAGATAGTTGGCTCCATCAAGCTTCATGGGACTAATTTGCAGAGAGGGATTGTCAAAATTAACTTCTGAATCTACAGTCTTTCCATCAACCATATTTTAAAAAAGGAACAAGAAAAACACACTGACAGTGATAAAATAGTTTTAACAGTAGAATCCACACAAGAACAATACCAAAAAAGGTTGAACCAATGAACGAAAAACAAACCAGCAAGGAGTAAAAGGTTGATCAGGGTCGCTACACACAGGCGAGGCTGCCGGAAGAAGTTTCAACCGAAAAAGGTCACTGGAAAGTGCCCCACGTGTCAGCGCATGAGAGAGACACTGGAAACAAATAGGGCGTGTGTAGTCATGCACGTGGCCGGACGACAACGCTTCCTCCGAGAAAGAGCCGATTGGCAAGAGGGCTGCAGTTTGAGGTGGGTGGTAACCCTCAACTCCTATCTTAGGTGACGCTCCAAGTATTACCCTTGGTGAAACCTAGATTTGTTACTATTTAGGAAGATTCACGCCAAAAAAATTGGCTTGGCTCTAATACCATGTTAAAAAGAAGTAAATTTGGAAAAAATTCTTTTTCCTTATGTGTTTAAACATATACAAGGTTTCCTATTTATATAGGGTGAGTTACAAACATAAAAGGAAGCTAAATAAAGACCTAGCTTATTACAGGGATTCTAATTACATAGGTTTGCTATAATTACTGATACACCTAATAATTACAAGGATTCTAACATTTATAATATCCTTGTTAAAAAATTAATTAAATAAGGTAACACGCACATGTTATTAATAAATTCTTCTTATAAATTCCTGCAATTTTTATAGTTAATTATTTTAGAAATTGGAAAAAATTCAAAATTAGCAATTACTTATTTTTAATTTAAAAAATATTTTTTAATTATTTATTCCACATGGCAAGCTCTGATTGGTAAATATTTTACATTTTATCACATTATTTTACTTCTTTTTCTGCTTTAATATTTATTTATTTATTTTTCTTTAAAGTATATTCTATGTGGCATGGCCTTGTCATTCAAAATTTATTTTGCTTAACTAATAAAATTTTATTTTTACAATTTTTGTCAGTATTTTTTTAATTTAATTTCCTTGTGGATGATTATCAATGGTCAAAAAAATTTCTTATTTTTATTTTATTATATATTTATTTTTATATTTTAAATTCCATGTGGTATGTAGTCATTGGTTTGACTTCATAGTTCATAGTTTGATATGATTTCCATGCAAATGGGAATCTAATTCCATAAGGGGGAGGGGGGAATGGTTGATTCCTCACTTATTTGGGGGAATCACATTTCAATCCTTATTTACATGAGCCAAAGACTAGGAATCAGAATCACCCATTCAAAATCCAGTTCATGCTCTATTTTTTTACTAATAAAATGGAGCCTAAATTTTTCTTCCATTTTCTCTCAATTTGGTTGAAGAGCAACTTCTCATTCACCAAAAAGGTAATTTCAGTGTGCAACTGTGCAAACAACATATTTCTTCTCCATACAACTAGAAGAATGAGCAAGATTGTCACTTAATGAGCAAGGAAATAACTTCTGGTATCATTAATCAGGAAAAGAGAAGTTTCAAAAAATTACCAGAATCCTCTTGCCTTCGGTTGTGTAGCAAGTTGTGCAAACAAAAGAGCGGTTTTGCTTGAAGAAGAGGTTGTTCAGGATATTTAAGTTGAATGCCAAACCTAATATCAATAGTATAGTCAATCTCCCACGATAAAATGAAAATAAAATACTGTGTAGTTTGTAAGACACTTAAAATTCTTTAACATGTGAATAGTCCTAAAAGCAGAAAGTAGGGAGAAGACAGCATACAACAATTCAGGGGAGAAGCTAAATGGATTATATGACCATGACACTAAAGTTTCAAGAAACCAAGTTACCTACGTTTGAATTAGGTGCTCCAAATGACTTGGAGTGCTTGAACCTTTGTGTGGGCTGAAACCATTTTTTCCATGAAAAATGTTAGACACAAAGTAGAACTGTTTCTTGTGTGCGATGTAAACTAAACTATTCTCAATATCCCTCATACTTCTGCAACCATTGGCAAGTTGCAAATGAGCAACTGAAGGAAAATTTTCTTTTTGCACGCTTCTGAAAACAGGAGACAATAAACATCTTCTTATAACTTCCCAATCAACTGTCACTCCACTTCCACAACCACGCAGAATGACAGGAAGCAACAGGTAGAAAGTATGGCTTGATTTACAAAAGGAATCCTTCCCCAAGGGAACAAATTCTGAAATGAGTTCTTTTCGGTCAAGGATGACCTTTAGAAACATTTCTTGAAAATTCATTGCCATGGTGATCTGTCCACATATAATCAGTGAAAATCAGTGAAATCCTGGAAGTTAAGCATTACGAATTCACTAAAATATTAAAATTTACCTCATCTGTATTAAATTTCATGACTCCTGATAGGACAAGCTTTGTTGTCACAATTCTACCACGAGCCAGATGAAGATCGAGTTGCATTTGCTCAGCCTCTTGAGGTAGAGGTGCCTTAATAAAAAGACCAAACTTCTCATAGGTCCTGTCCTTAGGAAAAGGACAAAATTCAATATAGTAAGAATGTAGATGGATCCAGTTCTCTGAGGCAGTCCATGATTCCTTCAACAAAGCAGGAACTAGCATCTCATGCAGTTCACCTCGGGAACCCTCATCTGCCAACAAAAAAATATATATATATCAAACAGGCAGTCAAAGAGAAAGGGACTAGAAGATTTCAATAGTGAGTTAATACATTTCAACCTTCACAGTTGTCAGAATCAGATGACAGCAACACTGACTCTTCATCCGCATCTTCTTGATGTGGCAAAAGAAAATTGTTCAATGCACCCAGTTGATGCAATTGTTCAATGGCTAGCAGACAAGCATCTTTTTTAGCAGCTTCTTGCGAAGGTTGTGGTGTGCCAACAATTTGATGTACTGGAGCATTTGAGGGTAAAATTATGTGGCAGATAGTCCCTCCTAAATCATCGAAATAAAAAAATTTTGGCATGGGATCAAAATACCTGGAAAAACAAATAAATAATCTCAAATACATATTTATTTTAAAATAATCAAAATTTCCAGCATAAAAATGATTTCAAATCAAAAGTTAGAACCACGTCATACTCATCATGTGGAAGTTTTGAGCAGTAACGATGCAGTAATGAGATGCTATATGCAGAACTGACAGAAGCACCACTTATATCTACTTTATATACTTTTTCCTCAAGACCAACGAATGTCTCATTAGATGTTCTCGAAGCAATTTCCCTATTCATTTGATCTTCATTGTATTTAAAACTTTCTATCAAGTCTAGCTCCTTCTGTTTGCCTCTGCAATTAGGAACAATTATCTGGTTTAGAAGAGGGGGAAAAAAGAGCAGCAACACAACCGTGCACGCACGCGCGCACACACACTCACATATATATACTACTGTAGAAAATCACCTGTCCACCAAAAATGCATATTCAGACTGAGGCATACGTGCACGTCCTCTAGATTGTATAAAGCTGGCAACAGTTTCTGGAAGATCAAATCGAATAACAAGGCAGCATGTCTGAATATCAAGTCCTTCTTCACCCACTTTAGTTGCAATCAATAAATTCAACTGCCAAATCAAATGCCACAGGAATTAATTACTGGCCTCAGTTTATAGAAGCCAGTATTAATGCATGCCACATATTTCAATTACATGGACCAAACACCACCAACCAATTCGGCATCTCTCTAACACCTTAAACAATCAGGGTTTCTGCATTTCACTACTAACAAAATTTTGCAGCTTATAAAGATTTTGATTGTTATCTTCATCAGATTTTTATGCAATTATTGCTTGTATAGTATTTTCACAAGCACACAGCGACAGCTTAGAGTTCCAAAATTTCAAATCCAAGCAGCAGCAAGATAAGTATGATGTGAAACTTAACTGACCAAAGCATTTCCAATATTTCCCCCTTTTTTGTTCCTTTTATTTAATGGACAGGTAAGTACAATAATGTACTCTACTTATTCCTCTTCCTTGATAAGCAGCTTCAACCTTGATAAAAAAACTTTACCCTAATGGCAATCTTATTTCTTACTTACAAGTAAAAAAAAATTCAAAAAAAAATAGAATTTAAATTCCATAAAGCGAACTAAAATTGTAATATTTGGATGACACTTGTGATAAAAAAAAAAGGAGATTTATCAAATTTTATTGGATTATTTCAACTTTCAAATGGTAATATGTGCTGTTCAGGAAATTGTGTACATAGTAACACCCCAAGGCTTAGAATCACACATTGTTGGGATATGAGGAAAGTAAGCCATTTGTAAGGCCCAAATACCAAGCTACAATGTAACCCAAGCGGGAGGAACATAAGCCATTTACACAGCCCAAATCCAACTTGAACCTTTTGAGCTAAGTGGTTTAAGCCCATCTTCAATGTTATAAGTACAAGCAAGGGTAGGTTGCAAGGATCAGACTATAAAAGGCTTAGAATCCCACATTGATGGGATAGGTGGAAGGTAAACCATTAATAAGGCCCAAGCCCCTAACTACCAAAATAACTGTTAAAATAATCACTGTAGTTATGCCTTAGATTAGGAAACTACACTAGATTAGGAAATGACATTTTAATTACAAATATTTGTTATGTGCTTAAATAGTGCCTGTAAATAGGTTTTCCTATTTAGCTTTTCTAGTAAATAGTTTTTAAACCCCAAAGGCTTGAAGGAATAATCAACCTTATTTTCTCAAACACTTATTCTTTATTCTTCTAGTTCTTCAATAACCAAGGTTGAACTTATAGGACCTAAGGATTTAGCACTTTTCCTTATAAGGGATAGAAAACCGATAGACACACATCACATATCCAAATACTCTTAGAAATGTGTTAAAGTGGATGCTTCACACATCTTGAAGTGCCCATCTAACATGGTGTGCAAACATGACTTGCAATCACCCAACATAAAATATCTAATAAAGCTTGGAAACTTATCATGAAATCAGGCCTAATTCTGTTTTCAAATGAGACACGCTATCCCAATTTGCTTAAGATGCCACCATACAGAAATGATCAATGCTAGCAGCTTACTAGTAGATGAAACATTACCTTTCCAGTTCGGAACTTCTCGAGAATGTTGTTCATAGTCTTTCGAGACACACTCCTCAGTCCAGAGTGGACCCCAACAAGAAAATCACACTTCCAAGAGGTTAAAAACTTAAGATTTTGCAATATGTATGAAAGGGATCTTGCAGTGACAATCCTGTTTACAAAAATTATACACTTCATATTTGGTTGCAACCTGTAAAGGTAAACATGAAAATTGTCAAAGAACTGCCGATCAAAGGCCAATGATCATCAGCAACAAACACCATTGTAGAAGAATCAAATGTCCCATGATCATAGAGAATGATAACAATGGAATAAAGTGAAGAATTATGAAGTGAGATTCCAGTGTTAACCACAATTGCCATCATAAAAAAACCTATCATTAGATAACCACAATTATACACTTCGGACTCAAGAAGCTCATTTTTGAATTTCACTTGCTTTACTCCTTTGAACTCCCACCACTTTGTTTGAGCTATAATATTTCTTCTAGCCTTACTGGAATTGTTCCTAAACTTAACATCCAAGACCACTAACCGATGTTGACTTGTGCCTCTCTCGGAATAACCTTGCAATCCTTGCATAGAGCTCTATTTGTCTTCCTAGTTAAGAGGAAGTCAATTTGGCTTCTATGTTGCCCACTTTTGAAAGTCACTAAATGTGACTCCATTTTTATAAAGTAGGTATTTGCTAGCATTAGGTCATACGCCATAGCAAAATCCAGGATGCATTTTTCCTCCTCATTTTGGCTACCAAAATGAAAACCTCCATGAACATTCTTATAACCTTATTTATCACTTCCTACATGTCCATTCAAATCTTCACCGATGAAAACATTCAGTTCATTTGGTATGCTTTGCATTAGATCATCAATATCTTTCCAAAACCTTTGTTTACTCTCACTGTCTAGTCCTATTTGTGGAGCATAAGCACTAACTACAATTATTATTTCTCCTTCTAATACTAGTTTTACTAGTATAATTCTATCTCCTACTCTTTTTATAGCTAGAACAGCATCTTCCAAATAGAAAAAAAAAGAAAGCTTTGAGAATCAGCGCAACCCAACGGCGCACTTCCACCCCTCACTATACACCACCATCCGACCATCAAACCCAAGCAATGCCGCTGCCAATCCACTAGTGACATCCAAGTGACCCTTCCAGAGCCTTACCAATCACCAGCAACTTCCCGAAAAAGAAGATTTGTTAGAGTCAGGTCTTAACCTAAATCTAGACATGCAAGTTTTCAAGATTTTTTTTGGCATCTGACCCTCCCTAACCCTTCTCCAATCGCCGATCTGCCCACCTCTATTGTTAGAACAGCTGTTCGAATTCCAAACTGTAAAAATCCGTTGGGTCAATTTTCTTCAATGAGGTATGCTTCCTTAATTTGAAATCATAATGTAGATTGAAAGATTACAAGATGATATTAATGATTCTGAGGTACAAGATGAGTTATGGAATGCAATTCAAAGAATATAAGATGAAATTGATGATTATTATGAACAACTTGATGAAGTGTGTTATTTGATTGATTTTTATGGAGGTCCTAACTATGCTCCTTGTGGTTTATTTGATGAGTATCGAGATATTCAACTAATCTTACAATATAGGGAGAAAGCACTTGAAGAATGTAAAAAATGAGTATTATGATCAATAGACTCATCAACAAGTTAAGGATAAAGAACTTGAAGAATTTAAAGCATGAAAATAACCACATCTGCTCCAATTGAGAGAACAAGTGGATACAGTAAAACGTATTGAAAATATAAAAGCAAAAGGTCTTGAAAAAGCAAGCCAACAACAAAAGAAACTTGAATTTAAAAAACAACTTGAGGTTGAAGATGAAATTAAAAAGGAGCAACATGAAGAACCTAAGATCGAAGAATCTAAGATCGAAAAATTAGAAGATTTGAGTCTTAAACATACACTTGTTGAAGAGCCTATTCTAGAGCAAGAAGTTAATGAAAATGCAAAAGCAAAGCTTGAGGAGGACAAATTGCAGAACAAAGAATATCACTTTATGGAAATTCAATGGAGATTGAAGAAATCAAGTTATTCCTATTGATTTGAAGAACTTTTCAACTATTAACCTGTTTGATTTTGTTTGTCCAAATCCTTAGTGATGCAAAGGAAATCATCAAGTGCTTGATTACAAGCTTCTTGCTACCATACAGGAATAAAGAGTTGATTGTTCTCCTAATGCAGTTTCTGATTCACTCGCACTTCAAGACTCGAGAACGAGTTTTTCCAGCCACGAGAGAATAATGCAGAATAGAAAGATGATATCCCTAATACAATTTAGCAATTATATTCCACATAAAATTAGGAAATTTAAGAGTTTTATTCTTTAGAAATTTTATTTTTATTAAGTTTATTATTTAAAAATTTTATTATTTCCTAGTTTAGTATGGTTTAATTTAGTATTCTTAATTAGAATTAAATTAAGGTTCTAAAATACTAATGTGATTGGATTCCAAATTCTATAAATATGATCTAGGATTTCTATTGTTGTTAGACAATCTTAGTTACAACAATTTTTATGAGATCAATAATATCTTGAGAAATAGTTTTCTCTTCAAGGAATGATCCTTGATTTCTCCTAACTCCCTATTCTTCTTTATTTGTTCTACATAAGTTAGGTAGAGTTTGTAGGCTTCGTAAATCCTTCTATGGCTTGAAAAAGAGCACCCATGCTTGCTTTGGAGATTCAATGAGGTAGTTCAAGAGTTTGGCATGCAAAAGGGGGATAAATTTCAACAACTGTCCCTAAACTTATATAGTTGTAACACTATAATCTTTTAACTTTAAAATGTAATATAAAACCCCATAAACTTTCAAATTTTGCACAGTAAAATCCCTCTAACTTTTAATTACTGATTTTTCAGTTAAAAACTAATGTGAATAGCTCCCGCATGGCATTTAGTCAACATTTCTCTCTCTTCTCTTATGCAAAGTATAAAATTATTCTCTTTACGCATGAAAAATTATTCTGTCGATAGAGAGAAAAAGGATTCAATTTACATATAGCTTGAGAGAGAAAAGAAAAATACTGACTAAGCTCCATGCTGGAACTGTCCAGGTCAGCGTCTAACTGAAAAACTGGTAATTTGAGATTAAAGGGATTTTACTGTGCAAAATTTAAAAGTTGATGGAGTTTTATGTTACATTTTTAAGTTAAGGGACTAATGTTACAACTATATAAGTTCAGGGACAATTTTCAAAATTTATCCTGCAAAAGGGTTATTTGATTACTCTATAGTTATAAACTTTTTGAGGCCAGTCTAACCTTACTAGTAGTATGCATGGTTTCAAATCACAATCGTGGTCACATTACCAGGTAATGGAAACAGGCCTATAACGGCCATAACGTAACGGTAACGACCTAGAGCTATGCAAATATTTTTGAAAAATTTACAAAGGTGATAAAATGATTATATATTAATAGATACAAGTAAAACTAAGATACACAACTATATAATAAGCACAAATACATCAAATAAAGACATTAAATGACAGGATCAAGAAAAAGAGTACCAAAACACTATGTGCATGTCAAAAAATAGCATAGGAATCTTCAAAGTAACAAATGTTACCATTTTTTAACGGTCGGTAACAACTATTATCGTTACATAACGACCGTAATGACTGTTATACCTGCAAGTACATATTTGCCTATAAATAATGCAGTCACGTGTAACGGCCTTCTTTAAAACCTATAAATAACAACCGTTACATTACGTAACGGCCATTATTTGAAGCCATGATAGTATGTTAATGATATTGTCATTACTAGGAGTGTGCATTATTTAGTTGTAATCGAATAACCAAACCAAACCGATAAAATTCAATTATTTTGATAAGAGCAAATTCGAATCTGTTCGGTTTTCGGTTAGTAATTCTAAAAGTTATTAGTTCAGTTACCTTTGATTTGGTAATTGAAATAACTGAATTTCTATTAATTAATATAATAATTATAATTTTGTTAATAATATGTTATTTATAATGATATTTAACTTGTAAATATTCTTTTATTAATATTAAATCATATTTATTATTTTTTTTAAATAAAAGGATTACAAATATATTTTTATTAATATTTAATTAATAATAAAAATTTATTTTTTATTTTTTTGTTAATTCGATTATAACTAATAATCGATCAAATATTTTCGATTCAATTCAGTTTAGTTAATTTTTTGAGTCAGTTAACAATTTGGTTAGTTGGAAATTCAGTTCGGTAAACCGAATGCTCACCCCTAGTCGTTATTAGAAGAGACATCACAAGCATTTCATCTCTCAAATTCTTTCTTTAAACAGGGTTTCAAACAAAAGAATTAGTTGAAGTAGTTCCTGGGCATTGAAGTAATAAGGTGTAAGAACATAATTTTTTACTATGTTCTTGATTTGCTGACATAAATAGGGAAACTAGATGCTAACCTTGCAATGCAACAATGACCCCTAATCTACAACTTCCTATAGAGGATGATGAGTTGTTTGAGAATATGGAGATGTACAAGAGATTAACTAGCATATTGAATTATCTTCGTGATGCATGCTCTGTTAGTATAGTGAGTCAGTTTATGCATTCTCCTCCAGTCATTCATTCAATAGCTGTGGAATAGATTTTATGTTATTTTGTATTCTCCTCCAATCATTCATTCAGCAGCTGTCGAACAAATTTTATGTTATTTGAAGAAGGCTCCAGATCATGACATATTGTATAGAAATCATGGACACTCTAATATTGAATGTTTTTTTCAGATGCTGATTAGGCGGATTCCAAATTTGATAAGAGATTTGTGCAGGTTATTTAATTTTTGTTGCAGGAAACTTGGCATCATGGAAAAGCAAGAAACAAAATAGTCCCTTGATCTACGGTTGAATCAGAATATATTGTTATAGCACAATCTCTGTGTGAGGTTATGTGGTTACATCAGTTATGTGATGAAGTTGGTCTTACAACTTCACTATCTGCTATTGTGGTGTGACAATCAAACTGCTCCCCATATTATTTTTAATTGTGTGTTTCATAAATGAACCAAACATATTGAGATTAGTCGTCACTTCTCTCACGAAAAGATTCAATAGAAGGTCAACTCAATAGGATAAGTCAAGACCAGAGAACAGTTGGGAGATATCTTTACAAAAACTAGAAAAAGAGCTCAAGTTGACAACATTTATAACAAGTAAGGCATAATTAACATCTATGCTCCAGCTTGATAGGAAGTTATAGAATAGGAAAGTTAACTATTGCATATTCCGATTTAATATAGTGTATATTCTTATTTAGTTAGCATAATCACAGGGATTTAAATTCCTATTTAGTGAACATGATTATAGGATCAAGTGTATATAAATGTATATTCAATTGTTTTGAAAAATAAGAAGAAATTACACTCTTCTACACAGACTTACAATTGTACAAAAATGTAATGTAATTAGTACACCAAATGAAAATATACAAGTGTAGCAAACATTGTTGTCATGCGAACAAGAAGACAAATCTGAAAAAAGAACAACTCAACATTGATTTTATAAAAGCCCCTCAAAGAATGTTTCACAAAATTCAATGGAAAAAAGCATTAAAATTAATAACCAACCTGAAGTTGCAAAGGATTCCAATAAGGCGTAAAAGCTTTCTTGAGAAAAATGGCTCATTCAGAACCTCAACAAGTGAGATATCAGATTCCACACCATCTAAAACAACAGTTAAAACAACGTCTGAACAAAATTGCAATAAAATCAATGCTTAATTTTCATATAAACTTTTGATTTGAACACCATATTTAAGCGCAAAAAATAAATAAATAAACAAATAAAATAATCCAAAACACAATTTCTTAAGATCCAGCAAGAGAGAGAAAAAAAAAAGTGCCTAACATAATCTGGAGAACCAAATTTTATCACACATGCCCCAACATATTACAACAAAAACCAGACCAAGTTGGAGAGTCTGAACACCTGAAAATAGAATGGAGTAGCATTAGTTTTAGCTTGCTTTAGACATGCTACCTTTTCACATCCAAATCTCATCTAACCAACCACAATAATTCCTAGTGTCATCCCACCTTTGCAAATGTATTAGTAACTATTAATTCTTGGTCAAGAAATCATTGTTGAAGCTATTAAGATAATGAAACTAGGACAAAGCTAAGCTAGAGCACATCTTAGTGACAAAGTTCCTAGTAATCAACCATATTTTTATCTGTCGAATGCAATGTGCACGAGAGAGAGAGAGAGAGAGAGAGAGAGAGAGAGAGAGAGAGAGAAAAGTAAACACAATCAACTACCCCTGAGAGATAAAAGCAAACATGCATGCCTACATTGATGCCTCTTTACATTTCAATGCAATGTGCCTAGAGTCGTATATGCAAAGCTCAGGTCATAACCATAGTTGTCAAATCGAGATTCAAATTGAGAATCGAAATCTTTATTTTGTGAATCAAGAATCCAATCGAACCATAAGATTCAATAAAAATTTTTAAAATTAATTAAAAATGATATATGTTAAAAAAAAAGTAAAAAAAAAATGTAGCACAATGATATATTTTGATAAATATAGAATTATCATTTAACTAATGAGAATGATGCTTTATAATAGAACAATATATTCTTATTATGTTATGTGGTTTTATGTTATAAATCGTGAACTCTTAAATTGTATACAATGATTATCATTGTTCATGTGTTAAAACTCCCATTTAAATTTGGTCAAATAATAAAATAATAAAAAATGAGAGTGCGTTAAATTAGAACATCATAATATAGTAATATAAAATGTCATAATTTGACAACTATAATTAGAGAAGTAAATTAACAAAAAGAAGAAAAAAAGAAAAAGAAAGAAGAGGGAGAGGGAAGTTGCGTTCTAGGTAGATTGGTCCTTTTGTTGTTATTAATGTTTTTAATCATTGTGCAGTTGAAATTCAAAGTGTAGCAACATTCAAAATGTTCGAGGTGAATGGGCAAAGGTTAAAGCCTTATTATGAGAGCTTTCAAGATCATATTATTGAAGATATGGATTTAGAAGACCCTAAGTATGAAGAATGAAGAAAGGCTTGAAGTCAAGCAAACGACTTTACATAAATATGCTGCTCGGGAGGCAACCCAAGGATATTCAATAATCAAATTTGCTTTCTTTATCCTCGCTACTGTTATTTTTTGTTTCTATTTTCCTCGCCCTTACATTGAGGACAATGCAAGTTTTAAGTGTGGGGAAGGGATTAGTATCTTTTCCATGTGTTTATATGTGTGTCAATGTCTTTTTGCGTTTTCTTTTTCAAATTTTTTGTGTCTACATGTTATGTCTTTTGTGTGTTTTAAGTGCTTTCCAAGATTAATGAGATTAGGTATGTTTTGAGTATAAATTGATCTAGCTTGATGAGAGCATGGATAAAATGAATGAGTTGAATTGCAACTTAGGCTTTCTTCATGTGGTAATTGAATTGAAAGGTTGAATATTCTAATATGGAAGATCAATATACCTTTTGTGAACTTTTGAGCCTATGATTCAAATATCAATATCAATATCAATCTATTTCTTTGTTGTGTGCGGTATTCATTCATGAATATTGTATCTCTAGAACTTGCTTTTAATCTTATTGTGATTACATTGATAGATGCATGCATTTAAGTGATGAATGCAAATTAGGTGTAACCACTTTAGCTTAAATAGCTAACCTATTGACAACTAAGTGCTATCCTCTAAGTGAGCCAATTTTGAGCCTACATTATTCCTATTCCTTGTAATTGAGCCACATTATAAGCTTTAGCATGGAAAACAATATTTCTACCCTAACCGTAGGATTAGTAGAGCATTTGAAACTTTTTTAATAGATTTTGGTTGGAATGCTTATAAGAGTGGTAATGAATTGGGATGTGAGTTTGAAAGTATACAGTTGATGTTTCATTAACTCAAAAGCAAAGTGAAAAGTAGGAATGAAAAGCAACAAATTCAAAAAAAAAAAAAGTAATTTGCACTCATTCCTACGCTTTCATTCCTATAATGAAAGAACATCAATTGTTATAATTTTTGTTGTTGAAAAAGTGTGAACAGGAGAGTTGAAACTGGAAAAGACCTTATTTTGTAATTTGATGATTTTGGTTGGCATATGTTTTATGTTGTGAACTCATGAGTTTTAGATGCTCTACTAGTTTTTTTAGTTCTTTAACTTATATATCCGTTGTTCCATGCCTTTACCCTTGTCCCATTACAACCCTGATAAAGGCCTTCTGATTTATGTTATGCATATGATCTAAAAAGTGGAGATGAGATAAACAAGCAAGCTTATGGCAGGTCATGTTTATGGATTGAATTTTGGGAGCAAACACTTTATCCCAAACGCATGAGAGATGGAGTGATTCTTGTGCCTATGTGAGGATCCACCATGTTGGTATATTTAGCTTTTTGATGAGATTGCCATGTTAAGTGAAATTCTAATGTATGTGAAGAGATTTTTTTCAAGATATCTATTACTCTTATAGAGCTTGGTTATGTTTATGCTTATGATATGTGATGCAGAATATAATCCTAAAGATTTTAAGAGTACCTACTTTAGGAAAAAAATATAGAAAACAAGAACTTTTAGAGATTTTTTTTGATTGTGTATCCCAAATTAGATTAGGGTTTCTAATTAAATTGGGATTCTTCAATTCCTAAATAGTTTGGGATTCTCAATTCCTAATTAAGGCCATTCAAACACTATATATAGGCATAGAGATTCTCATTATTTTTTAAGTTTTGTTATGAAAATTTTTTAAGATCAATAATATTTTAGAGAATTAGTACTCTATTCCAAGGATTGGTCCTTGTTTTATTCTTTGTTCTTAGTTGTTCTACATCAATTTGGGCATCAGAGCCCAAAATCAATCAAATTTCTTTAGCTTCTGCAAACTTTCAAGCCTTCAAACTTGTGTTCTTGCCTTCTAATATCTCACCCTTCCACTATATCGTCCCAAATTTCCTTCTACCTTCCTTAAATTTCTGCCTTTAGTTTATTGATTATTCAAAAAAATAAAAAGAAAAACCTCATGAAACAAAAACCCAAAAAACCATCGTCATCACTGCCATGTCATCAAAAGTGCCACATCATCACTACCATCTCATCAACACATCACTACCACGTCAATCATCACTGCCACATCATCAAAAGCGCCACGTCATCACTACCAACTCATCAACATGACATAGCCACACCAGCCATCAATGCCACATCATCAAAAAATTAGAAGTGTCCTACAGAATAAATTTTAATAACTGTCCTTAAACTTATATAGTTGTAACACTACAGTCCTTCAATTTAAAAATGTAACATAGAACCCCCTCAACTTTCAAATTTTGCACAGTAAAATCTCTCTAGCCTCCAATAACCAGTTTTTCAGTTAGACACTGATCTGGACAGTTCCAACATAGAGCTTAGTCAATATTTCTCTTTTCTCTCTCAAGCCATGTGTAAATTGAATCATTTTTCTTTCTATAGACAGAATAATTTTCCACACGTAAAGAGAAAAATTTTACGCTTTGCACAATAAATGAGAGAGAAATGTTGACTACACGCCACACGGGAGCTATTCACATCAGTTTCTAACTGAAAAATTAGTAATTAAAAGTCAGAGGGATTTTACTGTGCAAAATTTAAAAATTTAGGGGGTTTTATGTTATATTTTAAAGTTAAAGGACTGTAGTGTTACAACTATATAAGTTCAGGGATAATTGTTAAAATTTATCCGTGTCCTACCTAACTAATTTTGACACTCTTAAGTCCAATTTTGGCATCCATTTTTGCAGAAAATGACTCCAAAAGGCTAAATTTTGTATTCTCAGTGAGGTACGCTTATGTACTTGAAACTTTATTATTATTAATAAATTGGGTAGTTTGGTAAGGTGTTTTAGATCTAAGAAGCTTCATAAATTCACCTTACCCATTTAACATTAGCCCTAAACTATTTCATTCCTTTTATTCTATCTCTCTAATTGTAAGCCATGCATACATCCAATACAATCACCCATAACTTTGACACAATCATTAAAATTGGATTTATATTCTTATTGATGTGTGTTTGCATTAAATTTGTTATTTGCATTAATTTTAGTAATTTTACACTGCTTAGCATCCATTATGACTAAAGATAAGCACCATGTTGCTGCCTCACACCCACCCCATAATTCCACATTACATGATCAACCTGAATTGGGTAGTTTTGTAAGGTGTTTTAGATCTACGAAGCTTCATAAATTCACCTTACCCATTTAACATTAGCCCTAAACTATTTCATTCCTTTAATTCTATCTCTCTAATTGTAAGCCATGCATACATCCAATACAATCACCCATAACTTTGACACAATCATTAAAATTGGATTTATATTCTTATTGATGTGTGTTTGTATTAAATTTGTTATTTGCATTAATTTTAGTAATTCTACTCTGCTTAGCATCCATTATGACTAAAGATAAGCACCATGCCGCTGCCTCACACCCACCCCATAATTCCACATTACATGATCAACCTGAATTTGTTGAGTTAAAAAGACAAGTGGAACAAATTGAACATCGAAAAGCTATGGGCAAACAAACTCTAATGGAAGAAGAGTCTGTTAAGCAACACCTAGGGTCACCTCATTCTATTTAGTCTGCACCCGTTGCAATTTATACACCAGGCACACAGAATGTATCTCATAGGGGTAGTAATGTAGCAAGAAAACAAGTGAGATTTAATCCTGTTGGTAATATGCCTTTGCACTTTGAAGAAAGGACACATATTGATTATGATGAGCATGTTCTTGATACACCACCAAACACTCATTTTAGACAAGATCCTCGTTTTGAGCATTATGATCCTTATGGTAGGGCCTTTGATAGGAACTATAGGTAACCTAATCCTTATCGTAGACTCTTTAATAGAGACCATAGACAACCTCCTAGATATGCTAATAATGAACATGTTGATATCACTAGGAAGGTCAAACTAAATGCTCCTGAATATGATGGAAAATTGGACACTAATGCTTTCATTGATTGGTTAGATGGGATAGAGGAGTATTATGATTTTTATCACATGTTTGATTTGGAGCGTGTTTGTTTTGCCAAAATAAAATTGACTGGAGCTACTAGAAAATATTGGCAAAGTGTTCAACACAATATGAAGCGCTTGAAAGAGCCGCCTATTACTCAATGGGCTATCATGAAAAGTAAGTTGAAGAAGAAGTATGTGCCTAGTTATTATAAGGACAATATAGTACATGAGATGATAAATCTTAAGGAATCAACCTCTAGTGCAACTGAATACAAGGAAAAATTTTGAGGAAATTTTGCTTAGATATGATTTATTTTGTGATTCAGTCGAGAACTCTTTCCCTGTACTTCATCGGTTTATTAATAGATTGAGACTTGACATTCAAAAGGAACTCAAATTGCATTCTCCTGAAACAATAGAGGAAGCATATCACAAAGCTCTTGAGATTAAGAGTTATTACCACTTCCCAACCTTCCGTAGGTTTGCTTCACAGTTGGTTAGATCATATAAATCTAAATCTTCTCCACAAATAGCTCCCGCATGACGCTTAATCAACATTTCTCTCTCATCTCTTATGCAAAGTATAAAATTATTCTCTTTACGCATGAAAAATTATTCTGTCTATAGAGAGAAAAAAGATTCAATTTACACATGACTTGAGAGAGAAAAGAGAAATACTGACTACGCTCCATGTTGGAACTGTCCAGGTCAGCGTCTAACTGAAAAAATGATAATTGGAGGTTAGAGGGATTTTACTGTGCAAAATTTGAAAGTTGATGGGGTTTTATATTACATTTTTAAGTTGAAAGACTGTAATATTACAACTAGATAAGTTTAGGGATAATTGTCAAAATTTATCCATTGTTGATGATGATTGGAAATGCACTAACATCTTTCATACTTTTGTGAAAAGTGGAGGGGTAAATTTTAATCACTATCCCTGAATTTATATGGTTATAACACTACAGTTCTTAAACTTTAAAACGTAACATAAAACCCTCTAAACTTTCAAATTTTGCACAGTAAAATCCCTCTAACTTTCAATTGCTGATTTTTCAGTTGAAAACTGATGTGAATAGCTCCCGCATGGCTCTTAGTCAACATTTCTCTCTCTTATCTTATTCAAATTGTAAAATTATTCTCTCTACACCTGAAAATTCATTTTGTCTACAGTGAGAAAAAGGATTCAATTTACACATAACTTGAGAGAGAAAAAAGAAATACTGATTAAGCTCTACGCTAGAACTATTCAGGTCAGCGTCTAACTGAAAAACCGACAATTAGAGGTTAGAGGAATTTTACTGTGCAAAATTTGAAAGTTGACGGATTTTATGTTACATTTTTAAGTTAAAGGACTATAATGTTATACTAGATAAGTTCAGGGACGGTTGTGAAAATTTATCCAAAAGTGGAGATAGGTCATGCAAGTTGATAATTGATGGGGGGAGTACCATGAATGTCGTAGCTAAAAAAGCCATTAATGGACTTAGCCTTAAGGTAGAGCTACATCCTAAACCTTTTAGGGTTGCTTGGGTAAATTACACAACTTTGCCCGTCACTGAAAGATGCCTTGTTCCCATCCAAATGGGTCATTATAAAAATGAAATTTATTGTGATATTTTACCTATGGATGTTGCTCATATTCTTTTAGATCAACCTTGGCTTTATGATCATGATGTACTTAACCATGGTAAGGACAACACCTATGTGTTCAAGTTAAATGAAAAGAAAATCATTTTGACACCTGCCAAACCTTCCCAAGAACTCGTCTTCAAAGCCAAAGCCTAAGTGTTCGCTTAAGGTTCAAAAGAAAATTACTATTTTGAATCAGGTGGCTTTTGAAAAAGTAGGGAGGGAAAGAGGTCTCTCATGATTCTAGACTTGACCCCTCCTCTGAGGTAAAACACTTGTTAGAAGAGTTTTCTGACATTATGCCTAATGAGTTGCCTTGTGAGTTACCACCAATGAGACACATTCAACATACTATTGACTTAGTTCTTGAATCTTAGTTACCTAATTTATGGAGCGAGTTGAGTTAAATAGGCAAGTTGAAAAACTCTTGACAAAGAGATTTATTACGCATAGTCTTAACCATGTGCTGTTCCTGCACTCTTTGACACCTAAGAAAGATGGTTCCTAGAGAATGTGTGTGGATGATAGAGCCATAAACGAGATCACTATTAAATATATGTTTCCAATTCCAAGACTTGAGGATATGTTGGACTCATCTGCAGGATCTTGTGCATTTTCTAAAATTGACTTGCGTAGGGGATATCATCAAATCAGGATTAGACCAGGTGATGAATGAAAAAATGCTTTTAAAACCCAAGAAGATTGTATGAATGGTTAGTGATACCTTTTGGATTATCTAATGCACTTAATACTTTTATGCGTGTTATAACCATTTTTTACAACCTTTCATTGGTAGGTTTTAATAGTTTATTTTCATGATATTTTGATCTATAACAAATTCAAAGAAGAGCATTTGGATCATGTTCGACACGTTTTTGTGACTCTTAAGGAGGCAAAATTGTATGTTAACCTCAAGAAGTGTTCTTTTATGCAATCTAAAGTACTTGTCTTAGGTTTTATTGTGTCTACGAAAGGTATAGCAGCTAATCCTGAATAGGTAAGAATCATTAAAGAGTGGCCTACACCTAAAACAATTTCTGAGGTACGCAATTTTCATGGGTTGGCTACTTTCTATAGAAGGTTCATTAGGGGATTTTGTTCAATTATGGCTCCTATTACTAATTGTCTTAATAAAGGTGAGTTTAATTAGACTAAAGCTACTGCTAAAGCTTTTGATGAAATCAAGTTGAAAATAACTAAAGCACCTGTTTTAGGGCATCCTAATTTTGATAAAGTTTTTGAAGTTGCTTGTGATGCTTCAAGTGTTGGCATTGGAGGTGTCTTGAGTGAAGAAGGTCATCCCATATCATTCTTTAGTGAAAAACTCAATGAGGCTAAACAATGGTATTCCACTTATGATAGGGAGTTTTATGCTATAGTCTAGTCTCTTCGTCACTGGCAATATTATTTATTGCCACAAGAGTTTATTTTGTTTTCTAAACACCAACCATTGCCATATTTGAACTCACAAAAGAAATTGAATTCGAGGCATCTTAGGTGGGTTGAGTTTCTTAATGAGTATTCCTTTGTTCTTAAGCATCGCTCCAATGTTGAGAATAAAGCAGCTATACACTTAGTCGTATAGCAACTGTTCATCATGAAATAAGTTCATGTCATTGGATTTGATCAAATGAAAAGTGATTATGATACTTGTCCTAATTTTGGTATTATTTTTCAAGAAGTGAATACAGGTAATGGTCATAATTTGTTGATTTTGTTATTCATGATGGTTATTTATTCAAGGCTACTAAATTGTGCATTCCTCGTACTTCACTTAGAGAATTTTTAGTATAGGAACTGCATGCAGGTGGATTAGCAAGACATTTTGGAAAAGATAAGACCATTGCTCTTATTGAGGATAGGTTCTATCAGCCTTCATTGAAGAGATATATTGCTAAGATTGTCTCACAGTGTCGTACTTGTCAGTTAGCTGGCTAAGAAACATTACATTGGTTTGTACGCTCCTCTTCCTATTTCACATACCCCTTGGAAAGATGTGAGTATGGATTTTATTCTTGGGTTACCTAAAACAGCTCAAGGGGATGACTCTATTTTAGTTGTAGTAGATGGGTTTTCTAAAATGGCATAGTTCACTCCATGTAATAAGGCATATGATGCTTCACATGTAGCTGCATTGTTCCCTAGGGAAGTTGTCAAATTACATGGTTGGCCCTCTTCTATAGTGTTTGATAGTGATGTCAAGTTTGTTAGTTACTTTTGGAAGACATTTGGGAAGTTATTTGGCACTACATTGAAATTTTCTTCAGCTTTTCACCCTCAAACAAATGGTCAAGCTGAAATTGTAAATCATAGCTTAGGTGATTTTCTTAGGTGTCTTGTAGGAAAAAATCAAGGTAATTGGGATTTGATTCTTTCTATTACAAAGTTTGCCTATAACAATTCAATAAATCGTTCCACAGGTAAAAGCGCTTTTGAGATTGCTCATGGCCATTCTCCCCGTACTTCAGTTGACCTTATTCCTCTTCCTCCTGATATTCATGTTTCACAACCTGCTAAATCTTTTGCTCAACATATTCATGATTTCCATGCTGAGATTAAGCAAAAGATTGCTTTAAGTAATGAAAATTACAAACTTGCTGCTACTGTGCATCGTAGGAATAAAGAATTCAATGTTGGTGATTATATCATGGTTTATATTCACCCTGAAAGATATCCAAAAAAAATGGATAAATTTTGCTGTCACTTAACATATATGATTGTAACACTACAGTCTTTCAGCTTTAAAATGTAACATAAAACCCCCTAAACTGTCAAATTTTGCACAGTAAAATCCCTCTGACTGTCAATTATTGATTTTTCAGCTAGAAACTAATGTGAATAGCTCCCACATGGTGTTTTGTCAACATTTCTCTCTCCTCTCTTATGCAAAGTATAAAATTATTCTTTTTACACATGAAAAATTATTCTGTTTATAGAGAAAAAAAAATGATTCAATTTACACATGGCTTGAAAGAGAAAAGAGAAATACTAAGCTCTATGCTGAAATTGTCCTGGTCAGCGTCTAACTGAAAAACCGATAATTAGAGGTTAGAGGGATTTTACTATGCAAAATGCGAAAGTTGATGAGGTTTTATGTTATATTTTCAAGTTGAGGAACTATAATGTTATAACTAGATAAGTTCAGGGACGGTTGTTAAAATTTATCCCAAAAAAATTCTGTAAAGAAACTTCATGCTCGAGCCATTGGCCCTTTCTCTATTTTGCAAAAACTTAGATCTAATACATATTTATTTGACTTACCTAATGATATGAATATTAGTCCTGTTTTCCATGTGGAGGACTCGTCACCTTATCGAGGCACCATTGAGCCTTCGACTTTGTGTTGTAGTATTTCTACAAGTCGGCTTGTGCCAAAGTCGTCATCACTTCCTCAGTCTAGAGATATCATTGACATTGTGCTTGATGATGAGTTTGTTACTTCCTCACAATGTGGATTTCATAGATTTCTTGTCAAGTGGCGAGGCCGTCCTGATTTTGATGCTACTTGGATCACACAAGAGGAGTCCCAGACTTTAGATCTTTCTCTCTTGGATGCTTATTTGCAAGTCAACTCTACGAAATCGAGTTCTTTTCAACCAAGGGGAAATAATGCAGAATATATTCCTAAAGATTTTAGAAGTACCTCAACTCAACTCAACTCAACTAAGCCTTTATCCCAAAAATTTGGGGTCGGCTATATGGATTCGCTTTTTCCACTCTGAACGATTTTGGGTTAAATCCTCAGAAATGTGTAATGCTTCTAAGTCATGCTGTACTACTCTCCTCCAAGTCAATTTAGGTCTACCCCTTTTTTTCTTTCTATCCTCTAGCCTAATGTGCTCTACTTGTCTAACTGGAGCCTCCGTATGTCTACGCTTCACATGACCAAACCACCTCAATCTCCCTTCTCAACTTATCTTCAATTGGCACCACTCCTACCTTTTCTCTAATACTTTCATTACGGACTTTATCTAGTCTAGTATGACCACTCATCCACCTTAACATTCTCATCTCTGCAACTCTTATCTTAGATGCATACGACTATTTCAGTGCCCAACACTCACTACCATATAGCATAGCTCGTATGGTCATGCGGTAAAATTTTCCTTTTAATTTATTGGGAATCTTACGATCACATAAAACTCCCGTTGCACGTCTCCACTTCAACCATCCGGCTTTAATCCTATGACTAACATCCTCCTCACATCCCCCATCTACTTGAAGGACTGAGCCTAGATATTTAAAGTGATTACTTTGGGACAGTGCCACTCCATTCAAACTAACTCCTTCCCTATCACCAGTTTGGCCTTCACTGAACTTGCAATGCATGTATTCTGTCTTCGTTCTACTTAACTTAAAACCCTTTGACTCTAGAGTACTTCTCCAAAGTTCTAGCTTCCTATTGACTCCTTCTCGTGTCTCATCTATCAGAACAATATCATCCGCAAACATCATGCACCAAGGAATACTCTCTTGTATATGTTTCGTCAATTCATCTAAAACTAATGTAAAAAGGTAAGGGCTTATGGCTGATCCTTGGTGTAATCCACTCGAGATCGGAACTTTTAGAGATATTTTATAATTATGTATCCCTGATTAGATTAGGGTTCCTAATTAAATTGGGATTCATTAATTCCTAAATAGTTTGGGATCTTCAATTCCTAATTAGGATTATTCAAACACTATATATAGGCAAATAGAGGTGTTGATTATTTTTCAAGCTTTGTTATGCTAATTTTATAAGAGCAATAATATTTTAGAGAACTAGTTTGTTTTGATTAAGGAAGACCAAAAGCTAAGTGTGGAAGAATTTGATAGTTGCTTAAAATGTCATATCTTTATCATTGCATACTTGGTCTTTTGAGTTTGTTTCTTATTTAATTAGTATGTTAATGCTTGTTATGATGTTATTAGGTGTTTACAAAAGCATGGAAGAGCTTATGGAGCATAAAGAGGTGAATTAAGCACAAAAAGAAACAAAACACACATCAAGCTTTTTAAGGCATAAGGAGGGGTGATTTTCATGAGGACTTAGCCGATGACAAAACGAGCTTAGAGGTGTCTTATTAATGGTATTTGGAGGCTAATGATGAAAAACGAACAGATTCGGACATCAACTCATAGTTAGCTTCTTTGAATAGCCTTAATGAAGCTTGCATGTGATCTACTATTTAGAGTTTAAATTTGACCTTGTGAACTTAAATAGACCTTAATTAACATATTTTGAGGTATTATGTGAAAATAAGTGCAATTGGGCCAGATTACATTAAGGATCGCATGTTGAGTGTGTTTTGGCTCTTTATGTTAAGTTTTGTGGGACCATGAATTAAAACCTTAATTGATAGGTTTAATTATTTTATTTGAGGCCCAAAATAAATAAAGTAGAGGTGTGTGGATCCTCAAGGTCGTGCAAGTGGCAAATTTGTATAAGGAGAGTTATTTTTAATTTGTTTTCCTAGTTTAACTAGGATTCTTGAGAGATAATTAAGTCATAATACAACTAAGACTTTCAAATCAGATCTAGAGTCTTAGTTAACCTTCTTTTTTTTTCTATAAAAAGGGTCCATACAAATCTAAGGCTAATAAAATTCCCTTATACTCTTTATGGCCTAATTCCCTCTTTGTCCATTCAAAGGTATTGATTGCTTGATCTAGTTGCCGTTATAATTTCTTCTTCTTATTTGGCTTGTGAAGCACTTCTACATCCCTTTGAAGTGTGTGGCATCATCATCAACATCAGACTCAAGTTGTTCGAATTCCATTCATAAAGGGCAGTATGTTCTTCTTTGCTTTTGTTATCTTGATTGTGTTTTCTTTTGTTGTCGTGAGTGAGTAATTTCCTTGTTCAGTAGAGAGGATTGTTGAACCATGGAATAATTATCATGAGACTATTTTGAGCTATCTATTAAATCAGTATTTTCTTCACTTGAAAATCTATATTTCTCTTGTGATTCATAAAAAAAATGGCATGTTTAATTATTTAGGAAGCCTACTACTTAATTATTCATGTATGTCTAATGCTAGTGTAGTTGATTAAGTCCATAATTGCTTGATTAACTTTACATCAATAGCAAAGGTGATATCGTGTAAATTCATCATATTACTTAGAGATTCATGGCCTAGGTTAAATGATTATGCCGCTTGTTGTGCAATCGCTATCTAGAATTTGTGATATTTTCATAGTATGTTAAAGCTGCCATTAAGCTAAATCTCACGCTTGACTAAGGTTACTCAATTGGTAAGGGGTTAATTAGACATTGGCTTTGATTAATCTAATAAGTAAAGAGAAGTAAGGAAATTGATGCCTGTTTGGTTTCTACAGCCAATTTGTTTAAGTGAATGAATTATTGTATTAATGTCAATGATTAATAGTTAATTTTTATGGTGGACACATATCTCTCTACTGAGCCTTTTACCATATTGTGTTGTTGTCCTTAGTTACATTCTTGTCAATTTGCATACTTTTAGCTTTTAGTTTAATTTGCTTAATTTGGCTTCCTTAGAATTAATAAAATTCAAAACCCCCTACTTTCTTTACTATTAGTGTGTGTGTGAGTACTTGAGTTTACCTTGCTAATTAGTTAATCATTCTCTATGGGATCGACCTCTACTTGCTCTAGCTACAAGTTAGTTAGTCTAATAGAGTATTTTATTTAATTGGTGCATTTAGCACGCATCAAAGGGTGTTTGATTTGATTACATACTTTTAACTTTTAACTTTTAACTTTTAACTTTTAACTTAAAATGTATTTATTAACCTATAAGTCAATTTTAAAATAAATAATTAACTGTTTGGTATAACTACTTAAAATTAACATTTAAATAGTTTAAATATTTTGTTAAACGATGTTCAAAAGTAACTCAATTTGTTAAAATAATCAAAGAAGATATATAATTGATTGTTGTGGTTGTTAAGAAGAGGATAATGTTGATATTTTTAAAAATTATTAAGATAATATAGTCTTTTATTTTGTCAAATAGTAACTTTACGATAAGTAGATAATCATAAGAAAGGGATAACTTACTCATGTTTGCTGATTTATTTTAAGTAGTTTTTTTTTTAACTTATAAGTCAAACTAAAAACTAATATATTATGACTTTCTACTTATAAATTGGCTTGACTAACTTATAAGCCAAACTAAACATCCTCATAGTCGCATGACATTGGATTTTGCATAAAAAAGCTTAGATATAAAATGCTCCAAAATGTGTCTAAAACAAGTTGACCCACCCAACTCAATTAAATATGGAATGACTCATTCAATTTAACAAATTAATGGGTTAACCTATTTATAAATAGCTGTTATAACCCACATAAATCCACCTAGTATAGAAATATATATTTTTAACCATCTAATAATCAATAAAAAAAAAAACTTGTAATTATCTAATTAAAATGAAAAGGTAGTAAAATAAAATAAAATAAAATAAAAGACAGATTGTAAAAATCTAATTTTCTTCTCATATCATCGATTTGAAAAAAAAAATATTATTATTATTATTATTATTATTATTATTATTATTATTATTATTATTATTATTATAGTAAATGGTAATGGATTTTTATCGCCTTCTATACCTGTTAACTATGTTTTCTATCATTGAGTTTTGGACCTAAGAGTGTTAATATCAAATTGATAGAGTACACGCTAAACCGGGCTTACTATAACCAAATTGGCCTAAGCCATTTAGGTTTAGTTTGCCAACACTTATATTCTCTTTAATTTTCTTGTACACAGTGTTGATGTGGGACTCATTCCTACAAGTGATATTCCAACACTCCCCCTCAATTGGCAACTAAAACATCCGATTAGCACTTGAAACCTGACAATGAAATGCAGCGACAACAATAGGAAATTGAACTGAAACTGAAACCAGGCCCTAAACTACTCTAATACCATGTTGAATTTTGGACCTAATAGTGTGAATATCAAACTGGTAAGTTACACGCTAAACTGGGCTTGAAACTGAGCTTCCCATCACCAAAATGACCTAAGCCATTTCAGTTTAGTTTGCCAACACTTATGTTCCCTTTAATTTTCTTGTACACTACTGATGTGGGACTTTTCCCACAAGTGATATTCCAACATCTCTTAATAGTTATTTTAAATAACTTTAGTATTTTTTTTTAATGGGAACATGTTATATTAATGCTCCATGAAATTGATGATTAAGTTCTAAACCTTACTTTTAAATTGTCACTTCTTTATTTGCTTCATATTAATCAGGTTAATTAAGTTTGCTCATGTTAATATTAAACATGTCTGTAGTTATAACCTCTTATAAGAAAAGGTTTATATTGTGTCATGTTAAAATTTTGCATAGCCTGTTTATTTAAACAGGCTAATTGTGTTGTCTTCAGGTTGACAGAATCTGTCAAACACACACAAGTGACACAATATGACAGTGTGACACAATTACTAGCCTTATTAGGAACTTAGGGTTATACAGAAAATTTCAAGAGGATAATACAGAAAATTTCCAGAAGGTGAAATCCTGGCACAATAGCTAGTAGCAGCAAGAACTTTGTTGTTTAGTGGTTGTTCAATAAAGTATCAACGTCTAAGCAGACAATATTTGGTTATGACATACTCATGGAAGAGATTTTTGCCAGGCTTAAGAATATGTTTCAGAATATCAGAGACACCGCGGCACGATATCCAGAAGATAATTGTATAATCAGCTTGCTGCCAGAAAGAGTAAGTGGATTTGTCCATCGGAAACAACAGTCAAAGAGAAGGGAGAGGAACTGAGGAAGAGGTGCTGATATGATCAATTACGGTTATTATCAATAATGCATATTTATAACGAAGTATTCAAGTATTACAAGGACTCATGCGTATGGATAGACCACATATATCTGTACATACACAAAGGCTGCCTAGTACAATTACTAAAGTGTTCTATCAGGCCAATCCTATATCATCAATCAATTTCAAGCCCAAAGGAACTTTCACATAATAGGGAATTTTAGAGAAATATAATGCTCTCACATACATGCTTGAACTCTTAGACTAAGTAATGCTTCAACTCTATTGCTCCTACACAACCAGCCATACAACTGGTCATACTGCATATTTAAGCAAAATCTTAAATTTGGCCTTATGTTGTGAGAAAGGACTATATGATGAATTTATTACACCCTTCTATGGTCTACCAGCAGTTTATTTGGTAATAGGAACAACCCTTGACTATTCGCTAAACTTGAAATCAACCACCAAGCTTTCAAGAGTCGAGACATTGATATTCTCAATAACAGAGATATTGTTGGTCATGATGACCAGAAGATGACAGTGAATGCAACAAAAAATTTTCTACTCAAACCTGTTGTGCAAACAGCAGCCAAGAAATTTGCAGCCTGAGCTAGGTATCTATCACAAAAAGAGTCATTACTGATATTTCCTTCCTCTTCAATCAGTGCATTCCATTCAGAGGGATCACCACTCAAAAGAATTTGACAAGCCTTCAAAAAATAGCAAAGGGAAAAACTAGAAAGGTTATATTAAAATGTACCAAAAGCATGCCATCGAAGAACAGAACAGAAACTAAAATTTAGGCAAAAGAAACACATTACAATAGATCGATGCAAGAGACATCCCAAATTCTTAACCAAACTAATTCTGATTTCTCTTCACATTTTTCATTCAGTTTTTAACCAACTGAAGACTAACAGCGAAGAGAACAGTCATGTTCTATAGATCACTATCTTCGTGTTGGAAGAGCATTAAATTATAGGGTTCTAAGAATGTTCCAAACTAGGTTGAGCCCACTGACACAAAACATAGGCAAGGACATCACTAATTCACATCTACCAAGCATCCAGATATGAAATGAAAACCAGAAATTAGACCAGATAATTCACTGTTGTCATGTAGGCAAGCTCCAAATATTTCTGCATCTGTGACCAAAGTTACAAATTTTCAAATTAGTTTTCATTCTTATAAATCAAAATCTTCCTGAAAACCTGACTGTTCCACTGTCACAGTTTTGACTGACAGAAACATATTCATTCATAGTCAACGAATTGTCAAATAAAAGCCTTCTCTTTGGCAGCCCAATTAAAAGAAAGGGCAGCAAAAGGAAAAAGGCTGAGGGCAGGGAGGGATTTGATGGTACAGGGACAACCATCCTTCATACATTGTCATTTTGGAAATATAATACCTCCAAGATACATGATGCAGGACCAAGCATTGAGTTCTAAGAAATTCAAAACCATTCTTCATGTAGCAGTATTTAAAAATAGGTCAATTTATGTCTTTTTAGTTATGTTGTTTTCAATTGCTGAGATCAGACAATTTCAAAGGCTACAACATTATTTTGTCACAGTTTTTGAGGATATAAAAGGGGATCTCAATTAGACATAGTGGCGGATCTTGAAAATTTTTTTGGGTCAACATATGAAATATAAATATTATTAAAACAATTAATTAAAAGTCATTTATCAATTTATAACACACATATTTATACCATTTTGTCTTGATAAAATTCTTTATTGAAAAAGTTACATTAAAATTTTAAAAGCAAATAAACTTTTAAATGCACAACATGCTTTTTCATCTCAATTAATATTAAATTTTATCAATAAGAGGTTTAATAATTAAATTTATGAGGGGTTATATATATATATATATATAACATTAAATTTTATCAACAAGAGGGATTCAATAATTAAATTTATAAGGGCTCAACATACACACACACACACACAGACACACACACACACACACACACACATATAGGTACAAAGAATATTTAAAAAAAAAAAAAAAAGAGCAGTCAATTAACCCCTCATTTTATACATTAGATTCGCCAATCGCCACTGATTAGACAGTAGATTTACTATGTTATAAAGCAACTTTTATTTTATTTTTATTTTCTGGCTGTGCAACAAGAAATCAGCACATATGTTTAGCTTTTCACATCTTGTTCACTCCTAATTAAATTCTCTTATTCTGTAGACAACCCAAGTAAGATCAAAGCTATTTAGCTACATCATAACAGAGAAGTTACATGAATTTAATCTGAAAAACGCTAACCTCACCAATGTGTTGCCAACTTTCCTAAAGCCCTAGTGCAAAAAATACCATATTTTGCGCGGTTTATGAATATATCACTCAACCAAGAAAAGATTTAGTTATAAAACCCTTCTCTTTCCCACAAACTAGCTGCAATATCAACACTGATAATCTCCCAACAAAATCATTCAAGCATACACTAATCAGCTACCCCTTTAACACCTATAAATCACTGTGTTTGCATGTGCACACCCAATGTGAGTGTTTGCTTAACTGCAAGAATTTTAAGTTATTAGGTGTAATCTGAAAATGATGAATTATCAGGTATAAGAAACTATTTGAAATAGGAGTATTGAAATAACTCTGCATGATATCAACAATCATTATTGCTGAAATCACAGCATATCTCAACTGTAAGAAATTTATATTAGTACAGAAGAAGCTAAAGTTCTGTACTAAGGACTAAAAATGACAAATAACAAATAGAAGGATCAGATGCTACAAGCACTGACCTGTAATGCTCCCCAAAGGCCAAGATTTTCCAAACAAAATACCACATTATCATGCATTCTACTGAGCACCTTTTTTGTATTTCGAAGACCCTGAACACTTTGACATTCATCAACCTTCTTGTGAAGTTCTGATATGCACTGTCCTTACAAGTTACAACAGTGAAACAGCCAGTAAACTAAGGATGAATGGAAGCAAAATTATTCATAAAAACACAAATAAAAGCAACATACAGTGTGTTTTATCTCCTCCAGTTTACTACAATAAGTCATATAGTAACTTGATGTGCCATTTGCAACAGGACCATACTCATAAATTTTAACTACAGGAGATGCTACACAATGTTCCAACTCTTCCTTGTCTTCAACTGAATAAACCTGAAAAATGGGATTGAAACATTTTAGAGATCAGCTATTAATACTGTGGAACAACAAGATCAGCATGCCAAATGTAAACCAAGCATACATTTGCATGCAAAGGAAAATTGGATTTTACTTTTCTCATTTCATTCACTATGATATCTGTACAGAGCTTTGGAGGCAGTGGAATAACAGGAGCTCATGAAAAGAGATTCAATATTGAATTACACTTTCACAATAGTTAATAAAGCAGATTGTATGCAAATCCTGAGAATGCTCGACATGTTCATCTCCCTTAACTGCATTCACCATGAGTTTTTCAAAGATGCAAAACAAACTTATCTAATGGCTCAGTTATTAGAAAAGGGTGGATGCTTAAGCAGGGCATGTCCATAAAAAAGGAATATTTACTTATTTAGAGCAGAAATTATTTACGTACATTTTTTCCATTGATTGGAGAAACTCTGACATACTCCAAGGTGTCACAATTTAGGATCAGGACACTATTTTGAGTATGCACGTGAATGAGAGAAAGAGAATTAGCCACAATTGATTCAAATACAAAATAAGGTGGCAAAAGGATTTTTCAAATATAAACAAATAGTTAGCAGCACAAAATTGTTCAGTCATGCAAGGTCTTTGTTAAAACTATTCCACCAAGGACATGTATGTGACTATCACACATGTTTGTTGCATGCTACATGCTTTTTTTTCCCACAAGCAAAAAATTTTAATGAGGAAAAAAAAAAGGAGAGTACACCATGAAGGACAAGGAACCAATCCTCTTATAAAAATCAATAAACTACAAAACATATACCAGCTAAAACATTAATGCCCTCCAATCAAGCTGGATAACACTCAAAGAAAACCGAAAACCCTAAAGTTCTGGACACATAAGCTCAATTAGAAGCCAAAAGCAACACCTTGTCCCCCAGCAAACCGAACAACATACTTGATTGTCAATATTCAAAAATTGTCAAAAATATATACATTTCTCTTCATCCAAAGGCTCCATAACAAAACAAAAAAAGCACAATTCCAAAGAACATTGGCATCTGTCTTACCACCAAAATCTTTCCACTTCCAACCAACAAAAGTACCTAAAGATTCTAGACACGCCAAATGATCCTCAAAGATGCTAAAAGGACAACTTCAAATTGCCCAAGCTACCCCACAATGTAGAAACAAGTGAGGATGAGATTCACCATGCTTTTATCACGTAACATACTAATCAGGAGAGATGAAGACTTATTACACCTTCTTTTCTTAAAAAGCCCTTATCTCAAATGGTGCTTACGCTTCCCATACTTTATTGGATGAGTAGAACGGGTGGTCTTGAGAAGAACAAACAAGGAGGGAATGGAGGAATTTAAAAGAGCATTTCTAGAGAAGTCCAAAGACCACGTCCACCTTTCTACTCGAGGAAGAAACTGAATTGAATCCAACAAAACAAACAGCAAAGATGGTACTTGGTGCAAATAATTTTTTACAACAGATGTACTAACATCGCAATAAAGAGTAGGGTTGACCAGTTGAGCATATTTCCAACTTGACTGATCCAGTTTAATTTGCACGAGTTATTTCCCACTAAGCCATGGCTGGCCCTCAATTTGAGGTGATAAAAGATTGGAAACATTTGGACAAGCCAACTTGTGGGCCAACAGAACCACAACTCCACAAGCTGATAATGGATCAAAGTTGACTCAAAACTTGAAAATTTGCTCTGACATACAAATACATGTAGAACACTCTGAATTTGATTCAGCAAACCTCAACATGGACAAAAACATCTTTATTGGCAGAATATAGGTACTTCCATTGCTTCACTTCTCTCTCTAGGCAACATGAAACATTTTTGAGGATAGAATTCATCTTACAAAGAATACAGCTGGTAAAAAGTGGATTTGCACAACGACTAAATTGAAGAAATGGAGAACAACCAATGCATAAACCCAATTAGCATGTCAACCAGGCATTTTCCATAACCTACCTTAGCATCAAGTAAATTTTCAAGACTATTGATGCTTCTTGGTAAATTTGCCTGACTAGAAGCACCTGAAATAGAGGCAAAACAGTGGAAATTAAGAAATAGTTTTCAAATCTAAGAATGAAGTTCAAGGAATCACCAATTTTGGTAGTTTGTCATTCCAAAGCTTGAGGTCATGTTCTCTCCAACTAGGGAAAAATGACACAATCAAGGAAAAGGAAATTTGAAAACAAGTCTATTGATTACTAGTCTTAAATATTTGTTGTTTCTTCAATTTAGTCTTCAAAATGATGCACTAGTATTGTTTATTACTACTTTACTAGCATTTTCTTGATAAAATAAAAAAATAAAAAATAAAACAAAATTGATTGATGACGAAGAATTACAAAGTGAAGGATGAGATATCCTCCTTTCTATAGGTAAAAGGCACGTGGGAGAAAGAGGGGGAGAATTAAATACATTTATTGCAATAATAATCTTCATCATGATGCATTCAGCTACATACCCCCTTTCAATGTCAGAGAATTCCATAAAGAAGTCTAGAAGACAATTTCGTATCATAATTACTGCAAAATCAAAGCTTGAATCTTGAAATTCTAGGCATTAACCAAATCAGTGCAAAAACAGTGCAGATGCCAAACCTATGAGCCTTTTTCCTTCAACAAAATCTCTAAATTTGGCATCCACCAAACTTTCCTCAAAACCATACCTTGAAGCAGTTCAATGAAGAATATCTACATAATAGGTAAGTTTCATATAGGAACAATAGAACTGGAACACCCATTGACCATGATAAAAGATCTAGGTTATTTGAGCTACCTTGCCCCACAACAGGAGATGCAGTCATGCCAAATATACGGGGAAGTTTTCCATCATTAGCCTTGTAGAATACCTACAGAATTGTAAAGATAATAAATCAGGACAATTAAAAACAAGAGTTTCATAATTCATATGCATGTGCTTCTGTGGATTTTGTGCACTAGTATAATAAAATACAAAATTCAACTAGCCCTTTACTCTCATGATTTCTGCGTAAGGATGATTGCTTTTGACTTGGGCATGATGACACTCATCAAATATCAAAAGGGAAATTAACTCCATCTTGATGAAGCTGTGACTTAACGTATGCAGTAGTATCTGAGGAGTCATTACAAGGACCTGCACAAAATATTCAACAATGCATATCATCCAAGGGTGATTACTACTAGCAGAAGAAACACCCATTCAGTGGCTTATAACAATTTTTTGCTTCTTTACTTTTAACATTCTTTTCCATTTTCGGTTTTCATTTCCTTTAGAGAACAAGAACATGTCACTTTCCTTTAATTTCCATTTATTTTATTAATAACTTAGATTGTCTTCAGCAAGAGATTAATAAAATGATTATGAAATGTTAAATGAGTAAGAATAATAATAATTATTATTGTTATTTAAATATAGTGGTGATGGAGGTGCACATAGTGAATGTGCCAATGATGGTGATATGGATCTGGCAGCAGCAACAGCAACAACAATGCTGATGCTGATGGTGGCAGCAAACAGAGGGAAAAAAGGACATAGCAGTGGTTGTGATGGTGGCATTGTGGTTGCAGCATTTTCTATAGTGGCTATAGTGGTGGTGTCAACCTTGTTTATAGCAGTGCTTCTGATGGTGATGTTGGCACTGATCTGGTGGTGCTAATAGCAGTGGTTTGGTTATATAATAGTACCAACTGCCAAGAGGTGATGTCAGTGGTTATGTTGCTTCTCAAGGTGGTAGGGTCTGTGGTGGCAGTAAAAGTTGATGCCAACAGCAGTAGTGGTTTGACTTGTTTTTGCCATGGTGATACTGGCAGTGTGGAGAGGAGGGGGGGGGGGGTGGGTGGGTGGGGTGGGTTGGGGGAGAGGGGAGGATGGGGTGTTTGGTGGGAGGGGGGGAATAAGCAGATGTGCCTTTCAATTGAAAAACAACTAGAGATTTAAAAGAGACAATGGTAAAATGCAAATTTCCAACAACATTGTATTAGATATTGGAAAATAACATTTTTCCAGTTTTCCATTTGACAAATTATTACATCTGAATTCTGAACTATAAAACTCCATTCTCTTTTTGGTGAAAAAAAATCCAAAAACAACCCCAATTTCCATAAAACTGCACATCCCAAAAGTCCATTAAATTAGATATTGGAAAATAAGATTCTACAGTTTCCCATTTGACAAATTATTGCATCTGAACAATGAAACTCCATTCCTTTTTCTTTTTTGGTGAAAACACTTTCCAAAAAGGATTTTCTTTAACTGCATATCCCAAAGGTCCTAGCTAAAGAAGAAAAATTTTTTTCATTATATAGTTACATCTTTTCCTTCAAATTAAAATGTCATATATCCTTCATATTAACTTTTGTCACATTTCAAACTTTGATCTTGTGAAAGCAAATGCTTAAGAACAACAAAATGTGTAATTTATTATCAGAAAAATGAAAAAGAAACGATTTATATTTACAAAAAAAATTCCAGGTCTAACCTTTATGGAGAAATTAATGATGAAATTCAGTAAGTAGTATAACTACCTCATATTGTTCAATCTCTTTTTCCCAATCATAGTGATTCTTCAAGTGCTTGGAGCTCCCATAGAAGATCCCAACCTTGAAATCGGTAGATTCTTCTATAACCTTGGCTTGCTACAAGATAATACTTTCTTGATTCAGACCGGGCATATTTCAAAGGCTAATTTTTAATACTTAGCCTTGAGATATTTGAAGCCAAGTTACTAAATTTGGAATAAAAAGCGGATACCAATCTACAAAAAGTTATAATTAAACTTGCACGAGCCTTGTGCATCAGCCAAATCATATTGATAGAAAAAATAACACTGACAGTATTAAGAAATATCATGCCTGAGAACTCTAAGAGCAGGACAATTAAGATAGAATAGACAAACAAATGACTACTAACACTTAATCATAGGAAATTATATTGTTGTGGATAAGTCATTTCAAAGTCATGATAACCCAATTGAAAGCACTGTCTAGTGTCAAAAGGGAGCAAATGTAACCACATTATGCAATGTCTAGTGGTAAAGGCCTGATTATCATCCTTTCTAATGCATTCCCTCAAGCTCCTTTATCTTCAGAATAAAAGCAAATCTTCATGCTCGAATTCTTTTATTTTTCTTTATCTTTTAAAGTGCTCCACTTCTATTATATTGTTGAGCCATCTTTGTACTTCTTAAAAATTCTAGTCTTTGGAAGTCACTTATGTTCTAAGAGATAATAAACCCCCATCCCAGTCTCTACTATTAAAGAACAACTCACTTTTCATCCAACTTGGAAATTGTGTAGTTTACCTAGACATGATCTCTTAAGATAGTATGATGCAGGTTTAGAAAAAATATTGAACAGGACCAGTCTAGTATAGATTCAATTCATAAACTTCAAAACTCATGGCCCCACTAAACACCCTAAATTAATCTAGAATGATCATGAAAACTTTCTTCCAGAAACTAAATCAACACTAAAGTTTGATAGGGGCGAGAAAATAAAAATTAACCCAGCATTGCTTCTCTTTTATGTCTATTAGTTCATTCATTATTCCATTTACACAATATTCAAACCTTAGACCCGCCTAATGTGCACTCCATCTCTTTACTACTAAAGCCAAGGCCCATAGGCTGATACAAGAAAAACAGCAACAATAGTAAAACGCAGCGTAGGGATTAAGTGGTGGGCAAAAGAAATAACAGAACAGTTGAGATTGTTAAGCTGAGCTGTTGTATACAGACACGTGGCAAGTATAGCGAAGATCCGGCGGATGATCAGGCGAGCCTCATGGAAGAATCTGAGAATTAGTTAGATAAATAAGATGTAATTGGTGAGATGTACTCATTCTGATTCTAATGAAAAGTGTGATTCTTCTTCTTTTTCTCTGCTCTTAATCTGTCGATCTCTTTCTTCAGTAAAATTCTTCTATCAGTGGTATCAGAGCTCATCGTTCCTTGGCTATGGCAGAGGGAACCCGTTCCCAGGAATTAGAGAGAAGAGTGATGGCTTTAATGCAAGAGTTTGAAGCAAGGCAGGAAAATTTAAGAAAAGAGGCTGAGCAACGCAATCAAAAGGCAATGGATGATATTAAGGCCTTGCTGGCTGGTCTTAGTTTGCAGAATATGGAGTTGGCAAGTGGAAAAGGATCAGATGGAAGCGCTAGCAGTCAAAATGTGTCTAGCCATAAGATTAGACAATCTTGGGGAAATTCTACTAAATTGGAGTTTCCTCGGTTCAGTGGCGAAGGACTGGAGGGATGGCTACTAAGGGTGGATTATTTCTTTGAGGTTGCAAATGTTGCCGCAGATGATAGGGTTAAGATGGCTGCTCTGCATTTAGAAGGTAAAGCCCTTCAATGGCATCAAGGGTTCATTAAGGTGAGAGGATCTATAGCTTACCTTGATTGGAGTGCCTATGTGGGAGCTATAACTGCCAGATTTGGTAGTAATGCATTTGAGGATCCATTAGCAGATTTGAGGAACCTTAAACAGGTTAGTTCTCTACAAGATTATCTTGATGCTTTTGATGAGATATATCCTAAAGCTGGCATCCGGGAAGACCAAGCGTTGAGTTTTTTTCTTTCGGGCCTGGTAGATGAACTACAAATGCCAGTAAGAATGTTTAAACCTTCTACTTTGGCTGAGGCCTATTCATTAGCAAGATTGCAAGAGATCACAGTAGCTGCCATTCAAAATAAACCTAAACCTTCAGTTAAACCTGCCAGCTACAATTACCTACCTCTTTCTCGTTTTACCACCCAAATCCAAACCCATAAACCCACAATAACAACAACTTCTAGTTCTAGAGAACAATCAGGACTGTTACCACTACCTTCCTTACATAAACCACTTGCACTGCCAAAAACTCAAAAATTACTGATAAAGACATGGATGAAAGAAGGGCAAAGGGGTTGTGCTTTTGGTGTGAGGAAAAATATACACTGCTCATAAATGTAAGAAAAACAAGCATATGTGATGCAATTAATTACAGAAGAGAATGAAGAAGATGAGGAAAATGAGGATAAGGGAGTTGAGGGTGAAATGGCATCAGATATGCAATTATCTCTCAATGCCATGTGGGGAACACAGGGAACTCAGATTATGAGAATAAAAGGGGAGTGTGGGAAAAGAATGTTGCATGTTCTAGTGGATACAGGAAGTACTCATAACTTTTTGAGTACGAAAATGGCTTCTAAGCTTAAGTGTGAATTGCAAAAAGCTGCTGGAATATCAGTTGAAGTAGCTAATGGGCAACAACTTCAATGTGAGGGCTTCTGTAAGAATTTTACATGGAGCATGCAGGGTTTAGAATTTCATGCAGAAGTATATGTTCTTGCTTTGGATAACTATGACCTAATCTTGGGGGCTCAGTGGCTTTCCACTTTAGGGGAGATATTATGGAATTTTCAGACTATGATGATGACTTTTAAAAGGGAATCTATGCTTTGTGTGTTGCAGGGAGAAACTAAAAAGAAACTTTCAAAAGAGCTTAATAGCTTGATGACTTGCCTTAATGATGATGGATTATTTCACGTGGACGGACGTGAAGCTACTGCTTATCTGTATTCAGTAGCAAGACAGCAGGAGCAAGTCGAGTTAGAGCAGCAACAGAAATCTTGGCCTGATTTAAATAATCTCTTATTGACTTATAATGATTTGTTTCAGGAGCCAAAGACCTTGCCCCCAAAACGTGTTCATGATCACAGAATTGTTCTCAAAGCAGGATCTTCACCAATTAACATCAGACCATATAAATATGCAGCTGAACAGAAAGATGCAATTGAAGACATGATTGCAGAGATGTTAAAAGCTGGGGTGATAAGGAACAGTACTAGCCCTTATGCAAGTCCAGTTGTGCTTGTAAAGAAAAAAAACAACACCTGGAGATTATGTGTTGATTATAGAGCACTTAACCATGCTACTGTGAAAGACAAATTTCCTATACCTGTGATAGAAGAGTTGCTTGATGAACTGGGGCATGCCACTATATTTTCTAAAATCGACTTGCGTTCTGGATATTGGCAAATCAGGATGCATGAGGAAGATATTCCTAAGACAGCTTTCAAGACGCACGAGGGACATTATGAATTCCTAGTTATGCCTTTTGGCTTAACTAATGCCCCTGCAACCTTCCAAAGTCTCATGAATTCAGTTTTTAAGCGATTTTTGAGGAAATTTGTTTTAGTTTTTTTTGATGATATTCTAATATATAGTGAGAACAAAGAGCAGCACCTCCTTCATTTGCAACAATTCCTGCAAGCTATGAGGGATCACCAATTCTTAGCCAGAAGAAGTAAGTGTTTTTTTGGCTTTCTATCAGTGGAGTATTTGGGACATGTTATCTCAGCAAAAGGGGTTCAAACTGATCCATCTAAAATTGAAGTGGTGAGACAATGGCCTAGACCTACCACTCCAAAGCAATTAAGGAGCTTTTAGGGCTCACGAGGTATTACAGACGCGTTTTGTCAAAGGCTATGGAGTTCTTGCTAGGCCTTTAACTGAATTACTCAAGACGAATGGGTTCCATTGGTCAAACGAAGCTCAACAGGCATTTGAATCTCTAAAATTAGTAACCACGCTCCTGTTCTCACATTACCAGATTTCTCTCAAGAGTTTGTCATTGAAACAGATGCTTCAAAAAATGGTATTGGTGCCGTATTAATGCAATCTGGACATCCTGTAGCTTTTATCAGTAAGGCTTTATCCCTCAAGCATCAATCTCTTTATACATATTAGAGAACTACTTGCAATCTTATTTGCTGTCAAAAAATGGAATCATTACTTGCAAACAAAGCATTTTACTATCTTAACTGACCATCACAGCCTAAAATACCTTTTGGATCAAAAACTTACAACCCCTATTCAGCAAGCTTGGATGGCGAGGCTTATGCATTTTGATTATTATATCAAATATAAGAAGGGTTCTGACAATGCAGTAGCTGATGCTTTGTCAAGATCACCACTACTGGAATTGAATGTCTTGTCTTGTAAATTGCTTCCTTCATTATTATATGGGCAGATTGTAGAAACTTGGGTTAGTGATTCTAACTGCCAACATCTTATAAATGATAAGAAACTTGATTCTACTTCTCATCCATCTTTTCAGTGGCATAATCAACAATTGAGGAGAAAAGGGAAATTAGTGGTGGGTCATAATCCTGAATTGAAGCAACAATTATTGGCTGTATTCCATGCTTACACTCTTGGAGGGCACTGGTGTAATCGCTACTTTAAAAAAATATCTTCTCTTGTTTATTGGCACAGGTTACATCGAGATGTGAGACAATATGTTAGGGATTGTTTTGTCTGTCGGAGATACAAACCGAGTTGATCGCGACACTGAGTTTACTCTGCCTTGCCATTCCTACCACATTATTCTCTGATGTAACCATGGATTTTATTGAATGCCTTCCTCGATCTCGTGGTATGATAGTCATTATGGTCATAGTAGATAGATTATCCAAATTCACCCACTTTATTGGCCTCCATCACCCTTTTACTGCTAAGACAGTTGCTATGGCTTTCCTAGATTCTGTATTCAAGATGCACAGACTGCCTCCAACAATTGTGAGTGACAGGTATTCAATTTTTTTGAGTGCATTTTGGAAGGAATTATTTGCTCTTCAAGGGGTTCAATTAAAACTATCCACTGCATATCATCCACAAACAGATGGGCAGTCTGAAGTAGTAAATAGATGCCTTCAGAGTTACCTTAGGTGTATGATAGGAGTTTTGCCACACTCATGGGCTCAATGGTTACCCTTGGCTCAATGTTGGTACAATACCTCACCTCACTCCACTATTCGTATGTCTCCATTTGAGGCCCTTTATAGGATTCCACCTCCTATACAGTTACCTTATTTTTTCAGGTGATTCAAAAATTACTGCAGTAGACATTTTTTTAAGGGATTGAGAAAATGCTTTATCCATTCTCAAGTTTCTTTTGGATAAAGCTAGGCATCTAATGAAAACTCAAACTGATAAGGGTCGAGTAGGTAGAGAATTTGCAGTGAGAGATTTGGTATTCCTTAAATTGCAGCCTTACAGATAGCTTTCTATTCAGAAGGGACATCATAAATTCCAACCAAAGTATTTTGGGCCATTCCAGATCACTGATCGCATTGGTGCAGTTGCCTACCGTCTCAATCTTCCTTCTGATGCCCAGATCCACAATGTCTTCCATGTTTCTCAACTTAAACGTGCATCGGCACCTGTGACTGCTAGTCCTACCTTACCACCTGTGTCTCACATCCAAGATGCTTATCCACAAGCTATTTTGGATCGTCGCATGGTGAAGAGGCATAATGCAGCTGCCACTCAACTCTTAATCCATTGGCGAGGTCTTTCCCCTGCTGATGCTTCGTGGGAATATGCTGATGAGTTACAGGCAAGGTTTCCTACATTCCTTGAGGACAAGGAATCTGATGGGAGGGGTAGTTGATACAAGAAAAACAGCAACAATAGTAAAACGCAGCGTAGGGATTAAGTGGTGGGCAAAAGAAATAACAGAACAGTTGAGATTGTTAAGCTGAGCTGTTGTATACAGACACGTGGCAAGTATAGCGAAGATCCGGCGGATGATCAGGCGAGCCTCATGGAAGAATCTGAGAATTAGTTAGATAAATAAGATGTAATTGGTGAGATGTACTCATTCTGATTCTAATGAAAAGTGTGATTCTTCTTCTTTTTCTCTGCTCTTAATCTGTCGATCTCTTTCTTCAGTAAAATTCTTCTATCATAGGCATAGTACTCCTAATGGAAGCAAAACATATACATCAAGCAGATAAAGTAGAACAATAGGCATAGTACCCCTAATGGATGCAAAGCATATCAAAACATCAAGCAGATAAAGTAGATCATTCTATCAGAACTTGAGCATCATCTAAAGTTGAATATCAAATTAGATAAAACCCACAAGTCAAACGAATCCCACCTGCTGAATGAGGGCAACCGTAGGCGCAAGAAAAACACAGACATTCTTCTGAGGTTTCCTTATCAAGTGACCCAACTCGTAAATAAGCAATACAGCAATGTGGGTCTTGCCACATCCTGTCCCCAAATACACAATTATGTTCTCCTCCATAGCTTTCTTGCATAGTTCCAACTGATACCTAAAAGACAAACAATAATAGCACATTTTGATTTAAAGATACCAAAAACAAAAGAGAAAAAAAAAAAAAAAACTCTGTTCTTTGCCAATAAAGATAAAAATAGTATCTTTAAAATGATAAATTTTCCTAATTAGAGAACAAAATAAAAAGCTCACTTACATTTCCCCATTTCAAACCAACAAAAAGAAAAGTCAGAAAATTTAATCACCCCATCTTCATGCACAAAAACTTTATTAAATTAACACAAGAAAATAGCCAAAACCCATTAAAGAAAAGCAGAAAAACTAGACAATGAAATACTTTCTAGCTATCTTTCTGGGATCTTTCTGAGGCTTTTGAGGTACGGAGGAGGAATCAGCTCCATGATCAGTAATCGGCCAGATAGCACAGGTGTTGGTGCTATCAGAGGAGGAGGAGGAGGGACCATCAGCTTCGCAGGTGCCTTCACAGTCAGGCATGTGGACAAAGTGTACGTGAAGGATTGAGAAGAGTGAGTGAAGCGATGAGTGAAGAGGTTCTTGGGGTTTGGTTTTGCTTGTGTTTTCTTCAGGCGGTCTCGTTGAGTTATTACAAAGGATGAGAAGACAGCGTGTAGAAGAATGAAATGAAGATTTGCGAGTGATGTTTGGTATAAAATCTTTGGCTGGATTCCCAAGCAAACGCTCCTTTTATGCAGAGGCCGATGTTTGCGCACATAATGACTTAACACTCGTCAACTATCGTGTTTTTTTCCCCCTCCAGTCGATACTTAGTCAAGCCTATTTCACATTAAGTTTTTATTTTTTTTATGGACATTTCAAATTAAGTTTTATGTAAAAGAAATCACATTTTAAAAAATATATATTATCTAAAAAAATGACATTAAAAATTTTTTTTATTTTATTATAATTAAAATATATTAAATTTAATTTTTAATATATTTAAAAATATTTATTTCAATAATAACTCTAATAATAATGTAATAAGTTAGCCATAAAATTTTATTAATACAATGTTGATTATATTTTAATATTAAAAGAATAAAATTTAATTACATAATTTAAAATTTTCAAAAATATAATATTTTAATGGGGTTCATTTAGACTTCAATCAACACAATATTGTTGATGGTAGGAATATTCTTAATATGGGAGGACCCATGGGTTCCTAATCTTAGAACATTTAAACTTGAACGTCCTCCACATTATCCTTTTGATGTTAATATAGTAGCAAATCTTATAGACCATTGGAACTTTTGTTGGAATCACTGCTTGGTGTTTTCTTTGTTTTCCTTTACTAAGGCAAAAGCCATTATGTCTATCCATGTGGCTTCGAAAGGCATAGAAAATTTTATACTCTGGCATTTTCATAAAACAAGAGAGTATTTGATTCATTATGGGTTTAGATTTTTAATTAATAAGGCTCAATTAGAGAGGCAACTTCTCCAATCCAATCTCTCTTTTTATTCCAACAAGTGTTTGGTCGACCTTATGATCTCTCTCAATTCAGCCAAAAATCAAAGTTTTTCTTTGAAAAGCAATTTTAAATATGTTAAGGACAATTTGGTGCATCGAGGTGTTATACAAAATCCATCTTGTCCTATCTATGATGAGGAAATAGAATCGATTGAGCATGTTTTGTTTTAGTGTAATCATGGTCGAGCTTTTTGGTTCTTGTGCCTCTTGTCATGCCACAAGGGTTCCCTACTTATAAACGTATAGCACTTGCTCGGTTTCTACCCTTAAACCGAACTAAGTCAGCCTTCCCAACTAATTAAAAGCTTTGGCAAACCTCTACTCACAAACACAATACACAAGAGTAGAGAATTGCACAAAGAGGAAGTACACCATTTACAAAGAATAGCTTTACAATTAGTTTATTATAAAAAGAGCTCTTAAGGACTCACTTTCACATTAGCGTTCTAAGTTCTAGCCTTCCCTTGTTTATAGGCAATCAACCTCCTTAACATGTGGTGAGGAATAGTATTCCACGTCCTCTAATGTGTGGTGGAGAAGCCTTGTAGGGAAGCTTCTTCGTAACTTCCTTATTAGTTGTCTAGAATATTCTATACATCTCCAGCAATTACTTAAGCATATAGCTCGCTAAGAAAGAATCTAGAGACATCCAGCACTTGTGTAGGCGACTAGTACCTCATAGGCAATTTTAGAATTCTCCAACAATCTTGCCAACCCAAGGGAAGCTTCATACCACCTTCCAATAACTCCTTCTAACCAACTCTAGCATCTGCATGCTCCAGCACACCAGCATGGCCCAAAACTCTCCCCACAATTCTAAAATGTTCCAACAGCCTTGTTTCTATGTTTTGGCCAGTAAAAATTTTCCCCAGGTGTTAAACACATCTGGACATTTCTCCAACATTCTAGGAAATTCTAATAAGGCACTATTAAATTATTTCACTTGCCTTAGCCTTCCTTTCACACCCAACTCTTGGGGATTGATAATCTCTCCCACCAAAGCCATTGACACCCTCGTTAAGTTTTTTAGCTTTGTAAGCCTTGATTGCTTCCGTAAATAGCCAAAAATCTATCTCCTTTTCCTAGCTAACTTCACTATCTGGCAGTCCTTTCCTTTTGATAAGGAATTTAGTATGGTTAGGAATCCATTGTTGATAAATAAGTCTATCTGCCAAAATTTCTTCTACCTCTCAATCATGGTTGGCGGGGCTCTATATGTTTGGCCTCTACTAGGATCTTCCTTGTCCTCATGATAAGGCTTGAGAAAGCTTACATGGAATACATGATGAACCTTCAATTGTGGCAGTAATTCAACTTGATAAGAAACTTTTCCTACCTTCTTAGTGATCGAAAATGGCCCCTCGTATCTTCAAACCAACCCCTTGTACACTTATCTATAAAGCTTGATTTGCTAGGGTGGTAGATTCACCATGATAAAATCACCAACTTGAAATTCCAAAGGCCTTCTTTTCTTGTGAGCCCACTTTTTCATCTTCTTGGAAGCCTTATCCGGGTATACTTTAGCAATATTGAGTTATTCTTACCAACCTTTTGCCTATTTGTATGATGAAGGACTCACCCTTATGTAACCCATAATAATAGCATGTGGTGCTAGGGTATATTGGCCAGTAGCCATCTCAAAGAGACTGTGCTACGCAGAGTCACTCCTTTGTAGATTATACAAAAATTGTGCAACATCTAGCAGCTTAGCCTAATCAGTTTGATTGGCACTTACAAAGTGTCTAAGATAGAGCTCTAATAACGCATTCACCTATTTGATCTACCCATTCATTTAGGGATGGAAGAAGGTAGAGAAGTGGAGATCCATGCCTATCATCTTAAACAGCTCTCTCCAAAACTTCCCCATAAACCTTGGGTCTCAGTCACTTATGATGAATCTAGGATGGCCCCAATACTTCACAACGTGCTTGAAGAACAAGCTAGAAGCCTCTTCAGCTGTGCAATCTCGTAGGGTGGGAATGAAGATCCCATACTTCGACAAGTGATCAACCACCACCATAATGGAACCACACCCCTCAAATTTTGGCAAAGTAGAAATGAAATCCATGGTAACACTATCCCATGCACGTTCAAGAGTAGGCAACGGCTCAAGTAATCTAACAGGCAGTCTTTGCTCTAACTTGTCTTGTTGGCAAACAAGACAAGTTTTCACATAGTCCTCAATGTCATCCTCCATTCTTGGCCAATAATAGGATCTTTTAATCAAGGTTATTATTCTTTAAAGTCCTCAATGACTAGCTCACATGGAATTATGGCATTCCTTCATTAACTCTCTCCTCAAATTGCCCCCATCAAGAAATGAGAAGTTGATTTGCCAATAGTGTAATCAGCCCATCTTATTCCTAAAATCTCCTTATCTTTCCTTCTTTTGCTAATACTAATAGGTTCTTTTCCTTCTTTTGCTAACCCTATCTAGCAGGTCACTAGCCACACTACTAATGGAGACAAACTCAGCCTTTCTACTTAGTGCATCAGCCACCATGTTGGCTTTCCTCAATTTGTACTCCAGCACGTAGTCAAATTCTGCTAAAAAATCTTGCCATCTAGCTTGCTTAGGAGTGAGCTTCTTTTGCTATTGGAAATAGCTGGTAGCAACATTGTCAGTCTTATTCGCAAATCGACTTCTAAGCAAGTAATGCCTCTATACCAGTAGGCAAGTCATCTCTATATTGTGCACTAGATATCGCCTCCATATCATTCAACTTGTGGCTTTCATAGGCGATGGGGTGATTTTTCTACATTGACACACCCCCAATAGCAAACTTTAATGCATCTATGTGTATCTCGAATGGCTTGGAATAATTAAGCAGTGCCAGCATAGGTTCCTCCACAGCAGCTTGCTTAAGATCTTCACATGCTTCCTAGTATTGCTCATCCCACGCCCAAGGGATGTTTTTCTTAAGCAAGTCAATCAAGGGTGCTGCCCTCTTAGAATACTCTAGAATAAATCTCTTATAGTAGTTCACCAAGCTAAGAAAAGATCACAAACCAGAAACCATAGTAGGAGGCTCCCATTCAAGGATAGCCTTCACCTTAGCTGAATCCATATGATTTTTCCTCTAATAATTATATACCCTAAGAACATCACCTACTGTTGCACAAATGAGCATTTTTTTTCTTTCTTACATACAATTCATTCTCCTGCAGAACTTAGAACACTTATCGCAAATGCTAGACATGATTTTCTAAGGTCTCACTATAGACCATAATGTAATCAAGATAGACTACCATGAACTTATCTAAGAAAGGATGGAAGATATTGTTCATCAATGTATATAATGTGGCAAGAGCATTAGTGAGGTCGAATGGCATTACCAAGAATTCATATGAGCTATGTCGAATCACATAAGTAGTTTTAGCTTCATTCCTTCAACTATACAGACTTGCCAATGGCCCCATTGTAAATCAAGCTTAGAAAACCATTGAGCTTTTCCCAATTTATTTAACAAATCATCCACTAATGGAATAAGGTATTTATTCTTTATAGTCACCTTATTTTGAGCTTGATAATCAATACACATCCTAAAGCTGCCATTGTGCTTTTTTTCAAAGAGCATGGGGCACCATAAGGTGCCTTGGAGGGTTAGATGCACCCCACTTCTAGTAGCTCCCTTAATTGCTTGTGCAATTCTTCAAGTTAAGGGGGGTGTTATCCAATAAGGTACCATGGTTGGAGGTAAGCACCAAGCTCCAGCTCAATTTCATAATTAACTTCCCTTCTATATGGAAGTTTCTTAGACATTTCGGGTGGCTTCACACCAACAATTTCATCTAAAATAACAAGAACTTCCATAAGAATGTCAAGAAGATTAGAAAAGTTACCTTCCCCCTTGTAGGTCATAAGGTAGGTGTTTTCCCCTCTTTTCACTCTTTTGGAGACTTACATTACCGAAAGAACCTTTGCACCAACCAGTACGCACTCGATAACCACCTTAAAATCTTTGCAATAGCTTCTAAATTGCATGTACCCATCCTCCATAAATAGGAAAGGCAGCGTTAGTGGTATGCCCTAAAGCATATCATTGTATTGTATCTTGTAGACATTAATTTCCCATTAATGGTAGATATTACTTTCTTTTAAATTTGAATGGTTTGAATTTAATTGAAAATGTCTTGTAACAACTTGTTAGATATTCTATTCTTAAGTGGTTAATAATATGAGTGATAGAATATTCTAGTACAAGTGTTATAAATTCAGTTCACAGTCTAGAATACCTCATTGGGCATATTAGAAAGGATTTTCACTTATGTTTGTTTCCATGGATTAGTATGAGATACAAATAGGATGGAATGGTAAGTTTCATGCCATATAACAAACATAGTGTACACTTATAAGATAAGTAGGCTAATCTAGTGACATAAGATGACTTTCACATGGAGTTTACTCTTGTCAATACATAGTCATCTAGATCATAATAGTGCATATAATCTCTTGACCTGAGATAACACAGTTATCTTTAGTTTGAGTTTGATACTGCTTTCATGCTTGTAGTATGTATGAGTATATGGGCATGTGTTGGCTCTGACTAGTTATATACGAAAATAGGTGTTAGTCAAAATGAGATCCGTTACTCTAAGTAAATAAGAATAAAATCCTATGTCTATTTAATTATTCTTAATGAATTCAAGTTCTTGGCCAGGACAGATAGACTTAGTCAGAAAATAGTTTCTGACTGAAAAGTCTTATTAATTAAGAATTAGAATTAAAAAAGGATGTACTATGCTAAGCAAAAGAGTTAGACATGAACCATAACTCTAGCTGGGATTGGGATTTTGTAACAGGGAGATTTTAGTGCATGGTATGTACGATAAAGGTTCATGAATTAAGGGGATAATTCATAATTAAGTGGGTAATCATGGTACATTATGTTAAATGTCAACCATGATTTATGAGAACTTAAATGAAAAGGGAATTTTATTTTAAGTTTGGAATGGTTTCAATAATATTAAGGGGTTAATATTATTCTCATTACCAATTAGTAATAAATCTGTAAGTCACACACATAATAGCATTATGATCAAAGCCAAATTAGTTTGATTAATTAATTAAATAGTTTAATTAATTAATTAAATTCATAAATTTAGTTCGCAATTACATTGCAAAGTCCCTAGCATGACTTGAAAATAAATTTATTTATAAAAGTATTCAAGTTAATATTTAAAGTGTTTAAATATAAACTTGAATAACCAAGCTTATGAAAGAAAATTAATTTGATTAATTTGAAATTAATCTTGATCAAAATTTGACAAGTTTGACTTGGTCAAATTTTGACAATTTTGGTAATTTTAACTTAGTCAGATAAGGAGGGAAAATTGATTAATTAGTTTTATGAAAATTAATTAATCAAGATTTAATTTCTTAATTAAAATTAAAGTTGACAAGTGCACGAATTAGAAGTTGAAAACTCATTTAATGGTTAAATGAAAACTAGACACTTGTAAACTTACTCTTTAATTAAGAAAATTAAAAGGAATAAAAGGAGAAAAGAAAGGATAATTATTATCTTCTTCTTCTCCTTGTTGCCGTCCCATTCTCTCTCTCTCCAAACAAAATTGTTTCCTTCTTTCTAGCTAGAAATTCAAGAGAATCAAGTGTTGAACTCTTGAATTAAGCTTTGAGAAATAGTTTCTCATCACTTCCATCAAGTGAAACCTAGAAGAAAATCAACTCTTTGCTTCTCTTATCTTGGTCGAATCTAAAGGAAGAGGAAAGGAGGGTTTTGTTTCATCAATGGTTCCTTTGATCAAGGTGCTTGTCTGGACAAGCTAAAGGGCTAACATTTGATAGTCTTCACTCTCCAGATTGGTGGTAGTTTCAATTAGGCTTGTTAGCAATTGAGAAATATGGTTTTATGACTAAATCTAAGTGTTTTGCAATAGTATAAAGAGTTTATGTATTGCATAAACCTAGGGTTATAAAATTTTAAAATTGCTAACTTTGTGCTCTAAGGCATGTTAAGGTGCATTTTCTTTCAGGTTGAACTCTTTCCATGAAGTCCAAGCCAATCACTACCTGGTAGTCTTTCAATGGCATCACATTCAAATCAATTGTGAACTCTAGCAGCCAATTTGAATTGGGATGCCATGTGCAATACCAAGCAATGGCTTTACTGGTTGGTCCACCTCTTTCATCCAACCTGAATCTTTGTTAAACTTTTAACAGTTTCCTCATTAAGCACCAGGTTTTGATTAGCTCCACAATCCAACAATGCCTTGGTGCTAATCCCATTCACCTTGGTGCCAATCCCATTTACTTTGGCAGTCACATATGTGAGTGTCTTTCCTGTGTAGAGCTTAGGGCCAACCTTGGCCTAAATAGTGTCCCTTATAGACTCTCCTTATGCCATGGCCTACACCGAATTAATAATGCACAATAAACCCAATTGTGCACCTTCTCCTCGTTGGGGTGTCCTTTCATAAGAGGAAATAATGGCATTTAGCTTACCACGATTGGGACACTCATGGGCAAATTGTGGTCCACCACATAGGAAGTACTCCCTCTTCACCTTAGGCTGCCCCTTACGGTTTTCCCTTCTATTTGGATGACTTAACTGCCTTGTGAGGCTTGTCTCCCCCGCCTTTATTAGAATTGCCTTTCTTCTTGGCCTTTTCCTTCTTAGAACAATCCTTGGAGAATTCCACCAATGATTCAGCTTATAACATCCTGAGAATTTCAAGCTCTCAATAGTGTTATTTCTGGTATGTGAATAGTATTATTCAAAGCCAGCTCAAGGACTAAAAATGATATGGAAATTAATTAAGATAAGCAGAATAAAAACCGAAGTGACCATCGGGTTATGGACTTAATTGGTATTATTAAAAAAGATGGACTATAATCTGATGAAAGACATTTTGGTCAATTCACTTGAGGAGTTGACTTTTAACTGAAATGTCAATTAAATTAAGTGAGATTGATATGTTTGAATGGGACTTAATTAACCAAAAGGAGTATAAAATAATTAGAATATTATAACTAGAAATTAGAAATTAATAATTAGAATATTGTAAAATTAATAATTATAATTATAATTATAATTAAATTTATTTAGATATTTATGCACATAAGACAAACTTATTAATTTAAATGCCAACACATTAGAATACCTCATCATCATCTCATCTTCATCTTCATCTTTATCTTCTTCTTTTTCCCTTATTTTGCTGTCCCCTACTCTCTCTCTATCCTCCATGAAAGCTTCATTCCAAGCTCTAAAACCCATGAATTTCCCCATAATTTTCATAGGAAATTAAGAGAAAATCAGGCATCAAGCCTTTATTTGAAGAAAGCAAGCAAAAATTCAAAGAAAGTTGGAAGATTGGTGAAAAGGACTTATTGACCAATTGAGGTAAGTTGTGATTTGAGCTTAGTTAGTTATAGATTTATAGAATTCAAGTTTGATTTTGGGGATTTCTAAGAAAATTGATTGGAACCATGGATGTTATTGAAGGAGGAAAATTTGATTGGGAGACCAAGAAAGAGAATCGAAGTCTTTGGTGAATTTAAGGTGGATTGAGATTGCTTAGGACTTATAATCAAGGTTAGTGCTAAGAAATTCCTTAAATTTTCAAAGTTTTGCTACTTGAGTTAGGGTTTTCATTATATGAAGCATATTTAATGCTATTATGGTTATATTATGATTATTAGATGTGTATTTATTGAGAAACATTAATGATAGGGTAAAGAGATTAAATGAATTGATAAGTGTGCATTAAGTGTGAATCTGGATAGCTTGAGTCTAGTGGGATTAAATGCTCATAAATTGAGCTATATAACTCTAATTGATATAAAACCAATAGCAAATTAAAGAGAAGACAATATACTTGTCGCAAGGGATTTTGAGGTCGCTTGAACGAACCCTCACCGAAGTGGGAAAGAGTGAGGAGTCGCCACCTTAGTTTTGAGGGAAACTAAAGAAAACCGTTTGAGAAGATGGATTGAAATGAAACCACTTCAAGACAGAGATTCTAGGTTCGGGGTCCGTAAACGGGTGGGGAAGGTGCTAGGCACCCCACCTCGTCCCTCAATAAGGGTAAGTAGATTTAACTTCACGTTCTTCATAAATTAGTTAGGAGGGCTTGGATGGAAATGTTAATCCTTTTGACAAAAGGAAATTTTAATTTTTCACTAAATTCGGATCACCCAGATACATAAGTAAATGAGACAACCTTAGTGAGTTGCTGTTGTATGTTAATTTTATTTGAAAGGGATATTTTATTAAAATTCAATTTAAAAATCGGAAAAGAACTCTTCTCCGAACTCTTTAATATTTATTAAAATTTTGAGTTGAGATCGGATAAGAACTCTCCTCCGATCTCTATTAAATATTTATTAAAATTTTGAGTTGAGACCGGATAAGAACTCTCCTCCAATCTCTATTAAATATTTATTAAAATTTTGAGTTGAGACCGGATAAGAACTCTCCTCCGATCTCTTTAATACTTTGATGGGGATCGGATAAGGACTTTTCCGACCTCCTAAAATTTTACATATCGTGGGAGCCTAAGGTTAAGGGTTTCGGCATTTGAAGATTCCGAGGACCAGAAAGAAGGTTCTTTTTAACCCTTTGACAACTCAGGATTAGACAGGGGACATTAAACCGAACTCTACAGACCTCCTATGTGGTTGCCATGCCAATACCTTTCAACGGGCAATACTCGATCTATTTTCTTTATTTAACTGAGATTCGGTTTTATTTCGCCTTATGGCGTTTAACCCAATCACATTTCGTACTAGCCTAGTAGTTCAACTTATCCATTTCCCTGACTTATTACTCAGAAATTTTATTATTTTAAAGGAACGCTTAAGAAACAGTTGTTCACAGTTTATCCAACTACTTGCATGTTGCTCGGGGCTAGAACTCTTGCATTTAGAGGTAACAAGGGATGACAAAAGAACGAACTGATCAACTCAAGAATGAACTCGGGAGTAACTTTCTTCGTGAAATGTAAACTTGGTAAAAATTATAAACGTAAAAGAAATAAAAGTACGTGAAATGAAAAGAACACTCGATAAAGCTACGATATAAACACTTACCTATAGGGAGCTAAATCTATTGAACCGACAACGAAATCACCAGACGTGATAGGTCGGCGAGCTGATGGCCCGATGACTAAAGTTCACCGTGAAATGAAGGACACTTTGCTAAAATGGAGTAAAAATAAAGATGACAAAGATAGACAGCGAGAGTATTACAGGATAATGAACGGCCTGAAAATGGAGTTTCAGTATTCAAAAATCCCCTTTTGCAAGAAAATACTTTAGAAAACTAGTTTCAAAAGTCTTTCCACTAGCAGAGTAACAAGCTGAATTAATTTTCAGAGTTCTTCCATTATAATTACCACCTCTTCAATATTTTTCGTCCGTCCCCTTGAACAGTTTTCATGCAGGTATTTATAGGAACCGGGTGCTCTTTATGAAGGGTCAAGATCTATTTTGAGGGAGATGGAGGGTCAAGATTTCAAAGGACATGATCGGATGCTCGAGAATTAAAGAGAATCAAAATGAATGGCCGAGATCATTCTCAGGATACTTGTCCTTTTCTTCTTCTAATCTGACGGCCCGAAACTTCGTTGACCTGGGCGATCCAAGGGCTGGGAATAAAAGGCGCCGGTCATGTCGTCTTCTCCCTTTATCTAAAGGCTCTGGACTCGTCCTTACAAGTGAGATCAACGGTGGAGATTGGGATATACAGGACTATCCTGACATACCCTGGCACTTGTCAGCATTGTGGGCGATTCTCAGGCGTGCGGTAGGGATTTCGTCTACAACGCTTTAACTACCTTGGTTCTGATTCTGACAACAGTTATTGGGATTTGTCTTATTCTCTTTGCCTTCCGACCTCTCTTCTCTTTTTTTGATCTTCTTAACACGCTCCTTTTTCGATCTTTCGTACCGGTCTCCCCTCTTTTCGATCTCTATCGTTCCGATCCTTTCCTTAGTCAGGGCTGATCCGGTCAAAGCATTAATTTCCGCCGATTCTCGAAGCGTTTTCCCCTCGGTTCTCGAAGCGCCCGCTTCGTTTTCTGCTTAGCAATAAATGCCTGACTTTCCCCTATATATACCCCTGACAGAAGAAGCCTTCCCCATTCGATTTTCCTCTTTCCCTTCTCCCTTTCCTGTTTTAGCTGCTCCGGCGAAAGTTCCAGCTACAACTGTGGCTTTTGATCCCTTTCCGATGGACTTCTTTATTCCCCGACTGAAAATTTACGATCCCGGTGACCGAATGGTCGTGATAACCTTATCTGATGATGGTGAGAGAATTGCTAAAGTTTTGCCGACCCTTGGCGGTTGCTCTTCCAAATTTATTCAGCTTTTCATCACATTGAGTGTTCCGACAGCGGCTTTCCTCCACATTGGGTGTTCCGACAGCGGCTTAGTTCGCTGTCGGTTACATCCTTTGGATCAGTCACAGTGTTGGCTGTGACATAGACCCTCTTTGATCAGCCACAATGTTGACTGTGAAATAGACCCCCTTTAGATAGGATGTTCTGCAGATCTTTAGAGGTCGACCTTTTGATGTAATCAGATTTTTAATGTAAACCGATCTTTGAGATCGCCCAAATGATGTAATCTGATCTTTTGGAAATAAAAATCTTATTTTGTCAATTATCATTTTATTGATTATTTTCCGATCTTTGATGTGTTCGTCCGATCTGGTTCCTAACTGAATGACTCTTAACTGATCCTTTATTCAAAATATTCATCTTAATATGCCGATCTTCAGTTAATCGATCTCTTTATGTAATTTGGAATGTTCGAGAGACGTGTCAGAACAGCTGGCGAATCCCGTTAACCGATGCATTACCTGGGACATCGTAAGCATTAAATGCTCGGACGAGTATAAATAGGGGTGGGGGTTAGCCAGTTTCTTACTTATGCCATTTTCTGTCTCTCGCAAGCAATTCCAAAACTATCCCGATTTTCAAGCTCTTCCGACTCCGTTCAAGCTCCGGTAAGGGTTTTAATCCTTCTTTTAGCTTTAAGTTCTTTGTTTTCCTTAAAAATGAGCGGCGCTGAAGGTCAGAGAGCGGCAAGCCCACCTTCCGTCCATGTTTCATGGTCGTCTGATGAAGCGGAGGTGGTCGGACCAAACACGCAACCTGAACCTCCTAGGGCCTCAGTTCCAGCTCGGGGGGGAGCAGAATCTTCAAGGCAAGTACATTCTTCATGGAGGGAAAGTCTTCCTATGGACGAGCTGCCGTCGATCCTTCAAGAAACTGACCTACAATAGTTTAGCCAAGAATACAACATTCGGCCTGATTCGTACGAGCTGATTAAGTGCCATGGCGATCTTCGTGCCGATCACTTCTTCGAAGAGAATGATATGATCATGGTCTACGAAGAACAATTAAAAGCCGGTCTGCGATTCCCTTTAGACGATTTCTTCAAAGAGGTCTTAAAATTTCACCAAGTGTGCATCGCCCAAGTTCACCCGAACTCGTGGCGGATCCTGGTGGCTTTCAGGGGGCTCTGCCGTGCCAAGGGTGTAACACCCCCGTTGTATAGCCTGGTATATTTCACTGTTCCGGTGACCGGTGTCGGTCCGGACAATTAATGGGATTAGGGCCACACTTAAGACAATTTGAGAAGCCATAAACATAAATAATTAGTAATGTTTAATTAGTTAACTACAAATAAGAAAAACAGAACATAAGAGGTTAAATGAGCCGAGAGTCACAAATGATGAGTGACCTCCTGAACGCATCGCTGAAGTCATTTTAAACTCAAATTTCAACCGTAAAAAGTGACGCCATGTCCTTAGGACCCTTATGGACACTGATGGAAAAGAGAAAATCACGAAAAAGAACTGTTAAGTCGGTCAAATAATTAGGTCGTGAGTCGAAAGAAATATTGGATTATTTGCAAGCGGGATGAGCAGCGAGGCGATTTGGTCAATTGACCCCGAGGTGACTCGACCTAATCACAAATAAAATCGGAGAAAAGAAAATTTCAGAATCGAGAATTAAATTAAAGAACTAATAGAAAAATAAATAAATAAAAAAGAAAGAAGATGGAAAAGTCAAAGTGATGACATCATGCATGATGTCATAAAGGCTTAATTGATTTATTTTATTAATTTGGGAATTTTGGTCTTCCTAAGACATAAAAGAAAAGAAAAGAAAAGAAAAAAAAATATAATAAAGTCATCTTCTTCATCAAAAACGTGATTCTCTCTCCCTCACCCTCTCCCTCACCCAAAACCTCCATTAAAGCTCATTTTGAGCTTGATCAAATCCCTAATTCCACCATAGAAAAATTAGCCACCATAGTTAAAGCTTATCTAGGCAACTTGAGAAGAGGATTGAGCAAGAAAGAAAGAAGGAAAATTTGAAGGAAAGGAGGAAGAAAATTGCTACACAAAGGTTAGTATGCTAAACTCTTCATTTATCCATTCAAATGCACATGTGATGGTTGAAAGTGAGCTTAGAACTTGATTAAATGAAACAAACATGGGAGAATGACCATTGCTGAAATTTGGCCTGGTTGGGAGAAGTATGGTTTGCATGAATATGATGCAATTGAATGAGTTTAGAAACTTTACATAGTTAAATGATTAACATTTAAACCATTAAAACTAGTTAAAGGCATGAAAATGATGAGTTAGGGTTTTCAATGATAGGGTTTATGAACCAAAAATTGGAGAAATACATAAATGGCATGTTTAACCTATAGTGAAATGAAATAATGGTCAATTATGACCAAATAAGTTGTGTGGGAATTGTTGGAATAAAAATCAAATTCGTAGGTCAATGGTCATGCTGCTGGTAGCATGACCAAACCCACTTTGAAGGACCAAAACTCAAATTTTACAAGTCCAATTGATATGCCACCAATTGGAGATGAAAATAGACATAAAAGAGCACAATTTTCATTAAGGAACCATGGCCAAAAACTGACCAAAACTTGGTGAAACAATTGACCAAAGTGGATTGATTGCAGGCTGCCACTGCACTAAACTGACCAAATGAACAGTAAGTCATAACGCGAGCTAGGTAGGTCAAATTGACCTGAAATTTTACCAGAAATTAGATATGATATAGACCTAAAACTTTCATGAAGAACACCAACCCAAATTAGGCCATTAACCCTTTCAAAATCATTGAGCAAAATTAAATTCTTGTCTTGAGATTCTGCAGAATTTTCATTGAGCAGCAATGTTTGGATGGCTATAACTCTCTCTAGAAAACTTGGATTTAGGCGATTCTTGAACCGATGGAAACCTAAGACATAGTACAACATTTCATATGAAGAAAGTGAGACCAAATTATGAACTTAACTTAGTCAAATTATTAACCAAAGTTTGACCAAAAATCTGCCAGCACTAAAATCTCAGTATGAACAGTACATGTGAACAGTAAACTTATTTTGGCCATAACTTGAGCTAAAAAACTCCGATTGGGGTGATCCAAAAATGAGAATACACTTAAGACAATAAGGAACATTTTCTATGGAGGAAGTTTTGTCAAATTCCAACAATATATCGACCAATGGAACAGTACAACTTCGGAGAACCAAAACCGAAAATTGGCAATTTTGCCAAAATGACCTAAGCTTTAAACAAATGACCAAAACCAACAAGTTTGGTGACCAAAATGTGGTATGTGGGTGAAGTTGGAGTTCCCATACCCATTAAGCCTTAGAAAGTCAATAATTTGACTTGAATAGTGCAGTGAATAGTAACCCGAAACACAAAATTTCGAGAACGTCGAATTTAACACGTTAGAGCTAGGTAAATGTGAAGTTAAGTTTATTTTGGATTTATTTTAAGTTTTAGTACTGAAACATTGGAAAATTTCGTGTTTCAGTGGAAAAGAATACCGGGACAGAACCCGAGGAGTCGAGTCAAGGCCAACAGGCGACTCGTTTGAGGTTTGTGCACAACATATACTTTTATAATCATCTTTTGCATATCGTTTTGAATAATATGAAATATTGGATTATGGCATTTTATGATGTTTGATCTAAATTGTTGAAAGTTATTATGTATATTTGAAAAGACAATGTTTAGCAAATTGTTAAGATAAGTTTTGAAACCACAGTGTCATGACCATATATTTGAACACCTCACTAGCACGACTAGCGGGGGTAATTAGTTTCGAATTTTGATTCCTTCTCTGGAGAAGTGTTGAGGTGTGCCAGTAGAAGAGGATGTGAATGGATATCCATATATTTGAGCTAGCTAGCCTTGTGATATGATTTCTCTTTAGCCTCTGGCTATTGAGATTCATGTGATTTCTCTTTAGCCTCTGGCTATTGAGATTCTATTTGTTTCGAATGGCGTGATCTAACTGTGGGTTTTATGAAATGTGTTTTCATACTTTGAAATGAACTTGGTTTACATGTAAAATCTCACAATGCATGATTGTATTTAATTTTCATGTTTAGCCAAATTTTTGAATGAATGTGCTTTAAGTTTTGCATAAAGATTATTTTAGTATATTGTGCACCACTGAGTCCTAGTACTCGTGATAGCTTTATTCTTTGTCATGGTCTGAGAGACTAGAGGAGCAGTGGTATTTCTTGAGGTGTGTGAAGTCATCACTTGAAGCCTTGGGTATAATTTATACCCTAGCTGTAAATACTTCTTTTGATGTATATATTGCACATAAATGTATGGACATGTAAAAATGGGTCTTGGCGGCTTGTACACAAATTTGTATGAAGTTTGTCATAAAGTTTAGATTGTGTTTATTATGATATAAATTAGTAAGGTAGTGTACAAAATGTTTAGTTTTTAAAGAAATATGAAAGATATTGATTGTGATATTTTGAGAATAATTGAACTAGTGAATCATGATAAATTGATTGACTTTGATTGTCAAAATGAAGTAGTGGTTGAGAAAAACTTTTAGAAGTGCTTTTACAATTATTCAAGAACGGTTTTCTCAAAATACAGAGGAAACTCTGTCAAAATTTTTATAAAATTTGCGGAAAACTAAAATGGCCAAAAATATTAATTAGTTTTAATTTCAACTAAATGTTTTAAACACTTATTAGAAATGCTCACCACTTATCAAAAATAGGAAAATTGTTTTAAAATCCCTTGTAGGGTACTTAATGAGTTATCGGTAGGTGAAGTGCGGTAGTTCATTAGGTATTCTACGGGATCATGTGATGCCTTATAGAGGGGTAAGGTGTGACAAAGGGACTCTATCCTACAGCCAAAGTATTTACCGAACTACATAGACTGACCCGTCAAAAGGACGACGAGTACTGGTTCTTTCAGGCGAAGCCTCATTGTGGGCTCTTTACCGATCTGCCCTCCTCCCTAAAGAATTGGAAGAACCGCTTCTTTATTCTGAGGAGCATAATTCCGAACGGCTTCGAGGGCTTCCCTCGAAGCTGGCTACATCTGGGCCCCTCGCGTCCGAAGCATCTCGCCCTAAATAGAGAAGAGGGAGCCGTGGTGATGGAATTGAAAGATCAAGCGGCTAGGGAGAAGTTTTCTTGTTTGGATGCAGTCACAGCCGAACTGCATCATTGGACGATGCAGCTGATCACTGGCCAAGATCGCGAGCTTCCGCTCTCTGCCCTTGGCGTCGGTATTTTCTAAATCTTAGATCTTGGGACCTTAGCGATCTCACTGACCTCTCTTTTGTGCAGGTATAGCAAGGGACGAAGCCTCCAAGGAGAGTCGGAAGCGAAAGAGGGAGATCTCCCGGAAGGTACGGGAGATGAAGCGGGCTGAAGAAATGCAGATACCCAGGCATGAGCCCGGGGAAATACAAGAAGGCCCACCTCAACCTTCTGGACCGCCGATCGTAGAAGCTGTCCGATCTCCTCCTCGCTGAGAAGAGCCGCCTCCACCTCCTCCAGCTGGTCCAAGCACAGAAGGGGATCCTTCTCAACCTACTGCGAGGCCCCTTCTTCGTGGTGCTCAAGTGCTGGCCACTTCCCTAGAAAAGAACCGGACTGTTCGGGAGAACCCCGATTTTGCAAAGGTCCTGGCGTCTTCTATCTGCCTCCGGGAAGACCGGGATAGGCTGTCTCCGGATTCTCTTGATAACATTTTGACCAGATCCATGAGCCTGAATGTGGAGTGTTTGGTGAACCAGCACATAGTGCAAAAAAAGGCTCACCGCCTGAGTAAGGAGGTCGAGCTGAAGAGTCATGAAGTGTCTTCCCTTCGATCCCAGATTTTATCCCCTCAAAACTATATATCCGATATCGAGGGGCAGATGAAACTTTATGAGGATAAGCTAGCCGAGCAGACTCGTGTTCTGGAAGAAGTTCAAGCACTTCGGGCCGACGAAGCCGCTCACATCGCTCACCTCACTGAGGAGCTCAAGGCGAAAGAAGAAAAGATAGTGACTGGAGTGGCCAGTGCTTATGTGAACGCCCACAGAGATCTCCTGGCTGAGCTCAAGAAGCGTTACCCTGAGGAGGACTTCTCCTGGATGGCCAACCTGGCTCCCGAGGATGAAGATGAGGAGAGTGAGGAGGAGGCTGAGGGTGAGAGGGGGAACGGACAAAATGTAGATTAGGCTGGGGGTGATCCCCCAGCTGAGTAACTTGTACAAATTTTGAAATGAAATGAAACGGAATGCCTCTTTTGTTCGATGAATGGTTGTGATCGGAACACTTAATTGCCTGAGTATGTTGAAATAACTGAAAGTAATTATTAACCCAAGTGTGAGAGATCGGAAAACACAATGAGCATGAGATCGGTAGAGAACCAACGCTAAACAGAACTTAATTAAAATTGAAAATCTGGCTTGAACATTTAAGATCGGGGCATCATTAAACCGAAACGGAACCTTTGATTATTCTTAAACTTTTGAAATGGGAGATCGGCAATAAAACTGGTAACAAATATTTAGTGTCAGTTCGATTTCATTTGTAAAAAAAAAATCAGGAACATACTTGACTGGTCAGGAGATTGGACAATGAGTTCGAGAGGTCGGTGAGTGATTTAATAGACCGGTGAGGCTTCATTGGATACGAGGGCTTAGCATTGATTCAACTCTCTCTGTGAAGAGAGGTTGGAAATGTGGTTAAATGGCAAAGAGAGATCAGAAATATAATTGGCTGGCAAAGGGAGACTTAGTGCTGGGGATCAGTTTCGAAGTTTATTGATTCTGGGGATCGGCCAAAATATGGTGTTGACAGCTGCCCCTCTTTACATAATTTCTATTAAAGGGAAAAATTTCCCGTGTAGGAATTATGTAAAGATTCAGACTCATATTTTGGACGATTAGGTGTTCGAAGTTAGGGAACTAAAGCATACCTAAGTTAGTGACCTGTAGGTTGGAAACAGGAATTAAAATCCAATTGCAGGTAATTAAAATCAACTTTGATCAAGGAACCAGAGGTTGATAACAGGAAATGTAAATTGCTGGAAATTAAAATCAACTTAGATCAAGGAACCAGAGGTTGATAACTGGAAATGTAAATTGCTGGAAATTAAAATCAACTTAGATCAAGGAACCAGAGGTTGATAGCAGGAAATGTAAATTAAAATCAACTTAGATCAAGGAACCAGAGGTTGATAACAGGAAATGTAAATTGCTGGAAATTAAAATCAACTTAGATCAAGGAACCAGAGGTTGATAGCAGGAAATTTAAATTGCTGGAAATTAAAATCAACTTAGATCAAGGAACCAGAGGTTGATAGCAGGAAATGTAAATTAAAATCAACTTAGATCAAGGAACCAGAAGTTGATAACAGGAAATGTAAATTGCTGGAAATTAAAATCAACTTAGATCAAGGAACCAGAGGTTGATAGCAGGAAATTTAAATTGCTGGAAATTAAAATCAACTTAGATCAAGGAACCAGAGGTTGATAGCTGAAAATTTAAAAGTGCAGGAAATTAAAATCAACTTAGATGAAGGAACCAGAGGTTGATAGCAGGAAATTTAAATTGCTGAAAATTAAAATCAACTTAGATCAAGGAACCAGAGGTTGATAGCAGGAAATGTAAATTGCTGGAAATTAAAATCAACTTAGATCAAGGAACCAGAGGTTGATAACAGGAAATTTAAATTGCTGGAAATTAAAATCAACTTAGATCAAGGAACTAGAGGTTGATAGCAGGAAATTTAAATTGCTGGAAATTCAACTTGGATCAAGGAATCAGAGGTTGATAGCAGGAAATTTAAATTGCTGAAAATTAAAATCAACTTAGATCAAGGAACCAGAGGTTAATAACTGAAAATTTAAAAGTGCAGGAAATTAAATCACACTTACATGGCAAGCCTAATCCGGACACAGGAAGTTCTTTCCCAATGAAGTGTACTTAACAGAATCTCGAAGGTCAATGATGAATGGAGGATGAGTTACAAGACTTGACCTATGACCCCATTTTCAAATGCCCCTCTTCTGTTTTTCAACTTTCTCCCGAGATGCGCCCTTACGGGTTTTCACTTCTCCTTTGTCTAGAAGCGCCCTTCTGGGTTTTCACCTCCAGTTTTTTTTTTTTTTTTTTTTTTGTACCCTTTTCCTGGTCATTCCCTGCAAATCTCATAGTAAAGTACATGAGGTTATCAATTGTTAAATCCTAATCCTATAGCAAAATTTTAATTGATTAATAGCGCATTAAATAACAAGATTGCAGAAGGATAATGTTAAAGAATGAATATAAAGGATAAAAGCATTGGGAATGAAGTATGACCTTATTACGGTTTTAGTAAGAGCAAAGATAGAGTATCAAAGAAATGGGTCCAAGGTTAGACCTCACACATTCCTTATGGTTAGCTTTGAAGTTCCTTAACTGCCATTATTTCAAGTACTCTGAAATCTCATGCCATGACGGTTTCCTCTTCATCTTGGTTTCATGCCCCCATTCCTTATTTCTCCCTTTTTGTTCTTGGTATGCCCTTTTGGGTTTTCACCCCTAAGCCCCCCTTTCCGATAGCCATTAAGTTGAGATTTGACTGCACCAACAACGTCGCAGAATATGAAGCTTGTGTGATGGGTCTACAGGCTGCAATCAAAATGAAAATCAGGAAGTTGGAGGTATATGGAGACTCAGCCCTGATTATTTATCAAGTCAAAGGGGAATGGCAAACCAAGGATCCCAAGCTAATCCTATATCAGAAGTACTTACTGGAGCTGATTAAGAAATTCGAAGAAATCTCTTTCACTCACCTTAGTAGAGACAAGAATCAATTTGCTGATGCCTTAGCTACTCTAACTGTTATGGCCCAAATGGAAGAAGGGCAGACAACTCAAGTATTGAGGATTAAAGCAAGGGATGAGCCAGCTTACTGCTTCATGATTGAAGAAGAGCCCGATGGTAAGCCTTGGTATCTTGATATCCTGGCCTACTGCAGAACCAGAGAATTCCCTTCGGGGGCAAGCAAAAACGAAAAGAGGATGATTCGAAGATTAGCACTAGGATACTTCCCCAGTGGAGAAGTCCTTTACAAGAGGAGCTCCAACGGCGAATTGTTGAGATGTGTGGATGCAAAAGAGGCGAAGAAGATCCTTTTTGAGACTCATGAGGGAAATTGTGCAACCCATGCCAATGGGCACATGATGGCTAAGCAAATCATGCGACGGGGGTATTTTTGGACCACAATGGAAAAGGATTGCATCGAGTATTTCCGAAAGTGCCATAAGTGTCAGATCTATGCCGATCCGATAAATGTGCCACCTCACAAGTTGTTCAACCTCGTCTCACCATGGCCTTTCGCAATGTGGGGCATCGATGTGATTGGTCCCATCAATCCCAAGGCATCCAATGGGCACAGATTCATCCTTGTAGCCATCGACTATTTCTCCAAGTGGGTCGAGGCGACATCCTATGCGCACATCACACAGAACACGTTTCTCAAATTCCTCAGAAGCAATATCATCTGCCGGCATGGTCTCCCCAATAAAATTGTCACTGACAATGCCACGAATCTCAATGGTCCAAAGATTCAAAAATTGTGTGATCAATACAAAATCCGACATCTCAATTCCTCCCCATACCGTCCCCAGATGAATGGAGCGGTGGAAGCCGCAAATAAAAATCTAAAGAGGAGAATCCAAAAAATGACAGTCACATATAGGGATTGGCATGATATGCTTCCCTACGCTCTTCACGCATACCGGACTTCTATGAGAACCTCAACAGGGGCAACTCCATACTCACTGGTTTATGGGATGGAAGCAGTATTACCTATTGAAGTTGAAATTCCTTCCCTAAGGATTCTGAGGGAATCGGGGATTGATGAGTCAGAATGGATCCAGTCGAGGTTGGATCAGTTAAACTTGCTGGATGAGAAAAGGTTAACAGCGGCATGTCATGGGCAGTTATACCAGAGGAGAATGGAATGGCTAGGGCATTTGACAAAAGCGTTCGCCTACGCGAATTCTAACCCGGGGACCTAGTTCTGAAGAAAGTGCTGCCGAATCAAAACGATCCCCGGGGCAAATGGTCACCAACCTACGAGGGACCGTATGTGGTTGAAAAGGCATTTTCTGGAGGAGCCTTGATCTTGACCCACATGGATGGAAAAGAATTTCCAAGACCGGTGAATGCTGACACTGTCAAGAGATACTATGCCTAAAAAAAAAAAAAAAAAAAAAAGAGAGATAGGAGTGAAAACCTAAAAGGGCGCTCCTAGCAAAATGTGTGAAAGAAGGCGAAAACCCCGAAGGGGCACTTTCTGAAAAATGAGTGAAGGATGAAAACCCTAAAAGGCGTCCTGAAAGAGCGAGTAAAAAAAAAAAAAAAAAGGGGGGGGGGGGGCTTAGGGGTGAAAACCCAAAAGGGCATACCAAGAACAAAAGGGAGAAAAAAGGAATGGGGGCATGAAACCAGGATGAAGAGGAAACCGTCATAGCATGAGACTTCAGAGTACTTGAAATAATGGCAGTTAAGGAACTTCAAAGCTAACCATAAGGAATGTGTGAGGTCTAACCTTGGACCCATTTCTTTGATACTCTATCTTTGCTCTTACTAAAACCGTAATAAAGTCATACTTCATTCCCAATGCTTTTATCCTTTATATTCATTCTTTAACATTATCCTTCTGTAATCTTGTTATTTAATGCGCTATTAATCAATTAAAATTTTGCTATAGGATTAGGATTTAACAATTAATAACCTCACGTACTTTACTATGAGATTTGCAGGGAATGACCAGGAAAAGGGTACCAAAAAAAAAAAAAAACTGGAGGTGAAAACCCAGAAGGGCGCTTCTAGACAAAGGAGAAGTGAAAACCCGTAAGGGCACATCTCGGGAGAAAGTTGAAAAACAGAAGAGGGGCATTTGAAAATGGGATCATAGGTCAAGTCTTGTAACTCATCCTCCATTTATCATTGACCTTCGAGATTCTGTTAAGTACACTTCATTGGGAAAGAACTTCCTGTGTCCGGATTAGGCTTGCCATGTAAGTGCGATTTAATTTCCTGCACTTTTAAATTTTCAGTTATCAACCTCTGGTTCCTTGATCTAAGTTGATTTTAATTTTCAGCAATTTAAATTTCCTGCTATCAACGTCTGGTTCCTTGATCCAAGTTGAATTTCCAGCAATTTAAATTTCCTGCTATCAACCTCTGGTTCTTTGATCTAAGTTGATTTTAATTTCCAGCAATTTAAATTTCCTGCTATCAACCTCTGGTTCCTTGATCTAAGTTGATTTTAATTTCCAGCAATTTAAATTTCCTGCTATCAACCTCTGGTTCCTTCATCTAAGTTGATTTTAATTTTCAGTAATTTAAATTTCCTGCTATCAACCTCTGGTTCCTTGATCTAAGTTGATTTTAATTTTCAGCAATTTAAATTTCCTGCTATCAACCTCTGGTTCCTTGATCTAAGTTGATTTTAATTTCCAGCAATTTAAATTTCCTGCTATCAACCTCTGGTTCCTTGATCTAAGTTGATTTTAATTTCCAGCAATTTACATTTCCTGTTATCAACCTCTGGTTCCTTGATCTTAGTTGATTTTAATATACATTTCCTGCTATCAACCTCTGGTTCCTTGATCTAAGTTGATTTTAATTTCCAGCAATTTACATTTCCAGTTATCAACCTCTGGTTCCTTGATCTAAGTTGATTTTAATTTCCAGTAATTTACATTTCCAGTTATCAACCTCTGGTTCCTTGATCTAAGTTTATTTTAATTTCCAGCAATTTACATTTCCTGTTATCAACCTCTGGTTCCTTGATCTAAGTTGATTTTAATTACCTGCAATTGGATTTTAATTCCTCTTGCCAACCTACAGGTCACTAACTTAGGTATGCTTTAGTTCCCTAACTTCGAACACCTAATCGTCCAAAATATGAGTCTGAATCTTTACATAATTCCTACACGGGAAATTTTTCCCTTTAATAGAAATTATGTAAAGAGGGGCAGCTGTCGACACCATATTTTGGCCGATCCCCAGAATCAATAAACTTCGAAACCGATCCCCAGCACTAAGTCTCCCTTTGCCAGCCAATTATATTTCCGATCTCTCTTTGCCATTTAACCACATTTCCGACCTCTCTTCACAGAGAGAGTTGAATCAATGCTAAGCCCTCGTATCCAATGAAGCCTCACCGGTCTATTAAATCACTCACCGACCTCTCGAACTCATTGTCCAATCTCCTGACCAGTCAAGTATTTTCCTGATTTTTTTTTGACAAATGAAATCGAACTGACACTAAATCTTTGTTACCAGTTTTAAGGACGAGTCCAAAGCCTTTAGATCAAGGGAGAAGACGACATGACCGGCACCTTTTATTCCCAGCCCTTGGATCGCCCAGGTCAACGAAGTTTCGGGCCGTCAGATTAGAAGAAGAAAAGGACAAGTATCCTGAGAATGATCTCGGCCGTTCATTTTGATTCTCTTTAATTCTCGAGCATCCGATCATGTCCTTTGAAATCTTGACCCTCCATCTCCCTCAAAATAGATCTTAACACTTCATGGAGAGTACCCGGTTCCTATAAATACCTGCATAAAAACTATTCAAGGGGACGGACGAAAAATATTGAAGAGGTGGTAATTATAGTAGAAGAACTCTGAAAATTAATTCAGCTTGTTACTCTGCTAGTGGAAAGACTTTTGAAACTAGTTTTCTAAAGTATTTTCTTGCAAAAGGGGATTTTTGAATACTGAAACTCCATTTTCAGGCCGTTCATTATCCTGTGATACTCTCGCTGTCTATCTTTGTCATCTTTATTTTCACTCCATTTTAGCAAAGTGTCCTTCATTTCACGGTGAACTTTAGTCATCGGGCCATCAGCTCGCCGACCTATCACGTCTGGTGATTTCGTTGTCGGTTCAATAGATTTAGTTCCCTACAGGTAAGTGTTTATATCGTAGCTTTATCGAGTGTTCTTTTCATTTCACGTACTTCTATTGCTTTTACGTTTATAATTTTTACCAAGTTTACATTTCACGAAGAAAGTTACTCCCGAGTTCATTCTTGAGTTGATCAGTTCGTTCTTTTGTCATCCCTTGTTACCTCTAAATGCAAGAGTTCTAGCCCCGAGCAACATGCAAGTAGTTGGATAAACTGTGAACAACTGTATCTTAAGCGTTCCTTTAAAATAATAAAATGTCTGAGTAATAAGTCAGGGAAATGGATTAGTTGAACTACTAGGCTAGTACGAAATGTGATTGGGTTAAACGCCATAAGGCGAAATAAAACTGAATCTCAGTTAAATAAAGAAAATAGATCGAGTATTGCCCGTTGAAAGGTATTGGCATGGCAACCACATAGGAGGTCTGTAGAGTTCGGTTAATGTCCCCTGTCTAATCCTGAGTTGTCAAAGGGTTAAAAAGAACCTTCTTTCTGGTCCTCGGAATCTTCGAATGCCAAAACCCTTGACCTTAGGCTCCCACGATATGTAAAATTTTATGAGGTCGGAAAAGTCCTTATCCGATCCCCATCAAAGTATTAAAGAGATCGGAGGAGAGTTCTTATCCGGTCTCCACTCAAAATTTTAATAAATATTTAATAGAGATCGGAGGAGAGTTCTTATCCGGTCTCAACTCAAAATTTTAATAAATATTTAACAGAGATCGGAGGAGAGTTCTTATCCGGTCTCAACTCAAAATTTTAATAAATATTAAAGAGTTGGGAGAAGAGTTCTTATCCGATTCTTAAATTGAATTTTAATAAAATATCCCTTTCAAATAAAATTAACATACAACAGCAACTCACTAAGGTTGTCTCATTTACTTATGTATCTGGTTGATCCGAATTTAGTGAAAAATTAAAATTTCCTTTTGTCAAAAGGATTAACATTTCCATCCAAGCCCTCCTAACTAATTTATGAAGAACGCGAAGTTAAATCTACTTACCCTTATTGAGGGACGAGGTGGGGTGCCTAACACCTTCTCCACCCGTTTATGGACCCCGAACCTAGAATCTCTGTCTTGAAGTGGTTTCATTTCAATCCATCTTCTCAAACGGTTTTCTTTAGTTTCCCTCAAAACTAAGGTGGCGACTCCTCACTCTTTCCCACTTCGGTGAGGGTTCGTTCAGGCGACCGCAAAATCCCTTGCGACAATACTAAAACTTTTATGAAGATAATTGCTAGGAGTTAAGTTACAATACCTGAAGCCTACGTGCAGGGCACCCTGGACAGTCCATATTAAAATGAGTCTAACTCACTTTAGAAAACTCTAAATTAGGTAATTCTTGATTTTTTTAAAAACTAAAACATAAAGGAACAACTTTCCTAAAAAACAAAATGACAAATTCTAATTGCAACTTAATCAAATCTGGGTTCCAAAAACTGTCCAAAACCTGTCCTGCGATTAGTAAAGAATGCATATAAACATGTCCTGTTTATTTAGACATAATTCATTGTATATAATCCCAAATGAGTTAAATTTTACCTTATTAGAAACCTAGAACACAGAGGAACCATTTTCATGGGGAACCCTTGATCAGAAACTGACTGGAAGATGCTTGAATTAAGGCTGGAATCCAGCAATGCAAAAGTGAAACCCTAAAAAATAACCAAATGAACAGTACACACTAAATTAAGCATAACTCACTCTACAAAAACTCTAAATTGAGTAATTTTTGGATCTGTGCAATCCTGAGACACAGGGAAATAATTCATATGAAGACCATGATGCTAAATTATGATTGTAACCTATCCAAAATTGCTTGACAAAATGAGTCCAGAAATTGCCTGGATTTTGGAAGTGACCTAAAAGCTGAAAACTGGTCACCAAAACAGTTTTGGCAAAATGACGATAACTTAAATTACACAAATGTAAATTGAATGATTTCAAAGCCAAAATAAACATAAGGCGTAGATCTATAATTCTCATGAAGGAGGTATGGCCTAATTCCTACTGTACCTTATTCAAATTTATTAAGTTAAGGTACCAAACCTAGAATTTATGAAATATAAGCATAATTGTTTGAAATGTGAATTGCGATTCATGCCAATAGCATGATAAGCATGAATGGCATATGAAATTGTGTTTGGGATTTATGTTCCCATGATGAATGAGATTATGATAAAATAATGAGAATATTGAATTGTTAATGATAATAAATTAGCCCAAGTATGCCGAAAAAGTAGTGAATAGGTTAGATAGATTGGCATGCCAAGAAGGGATGAGACTAGTAGTACTGCCCATGGCTTCTATGCCTGGATACCATTGGCAGGCACCGAGTATCTGATATGATTATTCCTTATTCATGATTTCTTTAAATAATCATTGGCAGGCACTGAGTGTTCGATATGATTATTTTTATGGCTTTTATACCTAATTATATTGCATACCTGGCAGGCATCGATGTGTCCGACGGTATGACAGCCTGAGACGCCGATTGTCCAGTGCTAGTAAAACCTGCATATCCAGTCTAGATAGTTCTGTTAAAGGTTACTTTGGGCATTGAAATAAATTAAGAATTTGAATATCAAAATAAAGAAAAGGAAAGATCCTATAAAAATAACTATTTTCAAAGATCGTGAAAATATAAGAAAACAAGAGAAAAATATTGTGAAATGACTACAAAAATATGAGGTTATAAACTCTATATTCTTCTTAAAATGATTCATGAATATTTAAATGTGTATTTTCTTATTTCATACAAGCATGAAATTATTTTTATTTGTATATGGTATTTTTATTATATTAGTGCACCACTAAGCAGAAATACTTAGCGCGATGGTTTATCCTAGCGCAGGTCTAGGCGATAAGACTCAATAGATTTGGACAGAGATTTTGGGACTGATCTGCAGTAGTGATCCTTGTCACCTCTACACATCATTTTGGTATAGATTATTGGTCCACGATAGTGCAAGATCTTGTGTATTGAAATCAAACACAAAGTTTGTAATTAAATTTTGCAATGTATGATAAATGTACACATTTTGCAAATGAATGTAATGAAAGAAAATTTTATGTATAGAAATGGATGTGATTAGGAAAGGAAATATGAATTATGATGTTGAAATTCTTATAGATTTGAAACTTTCCAATTTGGATAAATGTAACAGGTCAATTCTTTAACAGGTAAAATGTTAAAAATACAGGGAAACTCTTGCAGTTTTCCATTTAAAATTTCCTTAATTAAATTATGATGAAATTAAACTGATCATCAATTGAATAGGATGAGATTAGGTTCTTTGGTACAGGATATGACATTCCTTTATTCGACTACACTGTAGTTCGAATAAGGGGGTGTTACATAGCTACTACAATGGCATCAGTAAGATCTTGAATGCCCCTTCTCTTGTGCTCTTGTTCTGCCCATCGTTGCAACCCATCAAGAAAATATTACAACTTGACATCTTCAGAAAGATTGGTGACTTCCAGCATCAAGAAAGAGTAATCCCAAATATATTCTTTAAGTCCCAGTATGCTTGAGAGAATGGAGCTTTTCACTGCCAAACTCCTTAGCATTTTCAAGGTAAAATTATTTCTTCAACTTCCCCTTAAATGCCTCCTAAGTACAAATTTTAGCTTGCCCCATTCCACCTCTTTGTAATGACACCTCTACCATAGGGTAACATCATGCTCAAGATAAAGAGTGGTAGTGCTAATTTTTGCAGCATCTTTAACTAAATTCATAACACCTAAGTATCTTTCCATTTGCCAAATAAAATTATCAAGTTCCTTAACATTGCACTTACCTCCGAATTTTGGTGGCTCTAGAATTTTGATCTTCTGGTTAGTATTAGTTATGACACCTATAGAAAAGGCAGCCTTGCACAAATTATTATCCCACTTGGTTTCTTGTAGCTCCTTATATAGGGATTGAATTTTCATAGTAACAATGCTCTGAAATTCCTCCATTGTCTTGTTCATTAAATTAATGAACACATTAAAAGCACCTTGCAATGCCCCCTTAAGCTCTACTTCATAGTCTCTTGCCCCTCTTCCTTAGAGTTAATAGTTTCTAAGACATCAGCCATGGCTAATTCTAGCTTGGCCAACCTTACTTTGAAGGCCTCCACTATATCCATAGAGGTAGCCGTAGCATCCTATAGAGTTTCTTTCGATTTCCCATGCCTCTTTGGCTATACATGGGCCTCCTTTCCTCTTACACCTTTGCGAGGTTGCTAGCTTCATCTTGCTTGTCATAGTTACAAATTCCCCCAATTGATCTAACTAAGGCTTTAATACTAAGTGTCACACCAAGAGTTTCTCCACTTGTAAATGTATGGCACTTGCTCGATTTTCACCCTTAAATCGAACTAAGTCAGCCTTCCTAACCAACTAAAAGCTTTGGCAAACCCTCACTTACGCACACAATGCATAAGAGTAGGGAATTACATAAAGAGGAAGTATATTATTTACAAATAATAACTTTATAATTAGTTTGTTGTACAAAGAGTAGGGACTTACTCTCACAGTAGCATTCTAAGTTCTAGCCTTCTCCTATTTATAAGTAGTCCACCTCCTTAACATGGGCTGGAGAATGGTTCTCTTCCACCTCCTTAAATGTGTTGTGGAGAAGCCTTGTAGGGAAGCTTCCTTAGTAGTTGTTTAGAATATTCTATACATCTCCAGCAATTACTTAAGCATACAACCCATTAAGGAAGAATCTAGAAACATCTAGCACTTGTGTAAATAGCCAGCACCTTGTAGGCAATTCTAAAATTCTCTAGCAATCTTGCCAGACTAAGGGAAGCTTCCTAGCACCTTCCAATAGCTCATTCTACCCAATTCTAGCATGCTGAATACTCCAGTACCGACCAGTATGCCTCAAAACTCTCCCCATAATTTTGGAACGTTCTAATAGCCTTATTCCTATGCTTTGGCCAACAAAAATTCCCCCAAGTGTCTAGCACATCTTGGGCACTTCTCTGACATCCTAGAAAATTTTGGCAAGGCACTACTAAATTGTTTCACTTACCTTAGCCTTTCTTGCACACCCAACTCTTAAGGATTGATACCTTGCTCTAACAAACGAAACCTAATCAGCTTTTCTTCCTTTGGAAATTGGTGAATCTTTATTTCTCAAGCCTTTTGATCGAATATGGATATTTTGGATTCTACAGCCATTTCATGTTGGATGATTTGGAAGGCAAAGAACAAAGTTATTTTTTGACCATTGTGAGTCAAACTCGGTTTCCACAGTGTAAAGTATCTATTTTAATCTTAAGGAGCTCCTCTAAGTTAAAAATATTTGAATCAATGCTGGTTTGGCTCTCCCTAGAGAGTTTGTTCCTCATGTTTGGTCTCTTTCCCAACCAGGAGTCTTAAAATTCATGCAGATGTTACCTGCAAAGAATAGGTTCCATATTATTATTCTCTTTTTAGTAAGTTGACTATTAAGTCAACATTTAAGCTTACGTGTCATGAGCATTGGGTCTATTCCCTTCACATCTTCTGGTTTCTAGGAAAAAGTTAATATCCTGGATTTGAGTATCTGGATTACTGCATCCCTGCTTGGACAAGTGAGTGCTGATATGAGCTTTACCTTTTTTCCCTTTTCCAACTTGACTTCACTAATATCATTAGCTAGCTCAGCGTTTATATTGTCCTTTGGTTTTTCTAATAACTCGATTGGGAATGAGAGTTAGGAAAGGTTTTAGTAGACTGTCTATAACATTCCTGGGCAGACTTTTGACTTTTTTGAGTAACAGTTATTCCCCCTATTGCAGGAAGCTTTAGGCACAACATCTCCATGTTACTAATTATGCTGTGGTTACTCAAAACTAGCCTTCCCAAAATTGCATTATAAGAGAAAGGAATATCAACCACAACAAACTCAACATACATCTCCATTTGAATTATTCATCTCCGATGACCATAGTTATGTTTGCTGTACCCAGCGCAACGACAGATTTGTCACCTAGACCCAATAAAGGGCACGAGACTCTTGATAAGTCCTTTTCTCTAGAGCCCAAGTTTCTCATACATATATAAAGTGATAAGGTTCACTAAGCTTCTGATGTTAACTAGAACATGTTTCACCATATACTTATTCATTCGAATGGCGATAACCAGAAGGTTAGAGTGTGGGCGAGCTATTTTATCATCCTCCTTGCTAAAGGTTATGGGCAACTGACATATTTCCTCCACTACAATTATTATGTCTGAGCTGTTTGTTGACTTTTTCTTTTCATCTTGCTTAGCAGGATTGGGACCTCTTGCTATTATATTAATAGTGCTAATGGATTCTTCATCATTATCATATCTTGATTTATGCTTAAATCTTTCCCTCCTATCTCTGTCATGATTGAATAGAGTATGGCGAATGAAACGCCTTAGTGTGCCATGCCTTTCAATCTCATCTCTCAACTGTCTACATTTATTAATGTTGTGGCTAAAATCATTATAAAATCTATAGAATTTATTCTGGTCTCACTTATCTGCGATCCTAGGATTCAACTTTCTTAAGTATTTGATTGACTTCCCATTCTTCTATATACACATTAGTACTCTAGACCAAGACTCATTCAAAGGAGTGTAATTTCCGTATTTGTCATGCCCTCTATCGTTGTCATAAGCAAAATTGCTTTGTCGCTTTGGTATGTTGTCTTGGCTACTCTTCTTCTCCTTAATTCTGATTTCCTTATCTAGCTTTAACAACTACTTTTCATCATCTAGGTAGATATACTTTTAGGCCTGCTCCATGAGCTGATAATAATTATGAGCTAGATTTTTTATGAGGGAATCTACAAATTTGACATTGGTGGACCCTTTTTTGATGGCTTCACAAGCAGTTTCATGATTCAATTGCTCGACTTGGATGGCTTTTGTATTGAAATGATCAATATAACTTCTTAGGGACTTGCCCGAATTTTGCCTAACCTTTTGTAAGTCAGACGATAGTTTTTTCAGTGGCATGCAGGTGATGAATCTTGGCTTGAATTCTGAGGCTAAGTGCTGTAAGCTCAAGATTGAGCTAGGGCAGAGATGTTGATATCGCTTCTAAGCAAGTCTCATCAGGGTTGATGGGAAGACCCTACATAGGATGAATTCGTTAACATTTTGCAATTGCATTATAGTTTTGAAATTTGCCAGTGACTCCTTAGGTCAGATTTGCCGTCATATTTGTCTAAAGTGGGCAATTTAAACTTTGAGAGAAAGGGTTTGACTAAGATTTCATCCACTAAAGGAGAATAGTCTGTTAGTAGTATGCCCTAGAGCATATCATTTAGTATGTATCTTATACATATTTTATTAATAAAAAGCAATTTCACTTTTCCGTTTACATAATGTATTTATGTGTAATAGAAAATGTCCATTGATATTTTGTTAGAAATTCTATTCTTAAGTTGTTAAGAATATGAGTGACAGTATTTCTAGCACAAAGTATCATAAATTGGTTCACAATTGAAGATACTTCACACAGGATATGACTTATCCAGAAAGATTGTATTCATGTTTATTCCCAAGGTATTTATATGAGATATAAATAAGATAGAATGGTGAGTCTCATGTCATATAATAAACATGATAGGCACTTATACATGATAAGTAGGCCGAACCAGTGACGCATATGACAAGCACATGGAGTTTACTCTTGTCAATACATTGTCATATATCATATCAGTGCACATAATCTTTAGACCTGAGATAACACAGTTATTTTGTATATAGGTAGTTTGAGTTTGATACTACTTTCATACTTGTACTGTGTATGGGTGTATGGGCATGTGTTGACTCCTATTAGTTATATATGGAGATAAATGTTGATCAAGATGGAATCTGTTACCCTAAGTAAATAGGGATAAAATCCTATGTTTATTTAATTATTTTTGATGTTTCAAGTTTCTGTCCAGGACAGACAAATTTAGTCAAAATAGAGTTTCTTACAAGAAAATCTAATTAATCAAGAACTGGAATTAAAAGAGAACATAATATTCATAGCAAATGGGGTTTGACATAAACCATGACTTCAACTCGAATTGGGATTTTGTAACAGAGAGATTCTAATGTATGATAACATATGATTATAGGTTCATTTAAGGTATTCCTTATTACTGATTGGGTGGCCATGGCACGCTATGCTAGGTGTTAACCATGGTCTATGAGATGCCTAAAATGATTTAGAGAAATCATTTATGGTAAAAAAGAGTTCTGATGATATTAAGAGTTAATGACATATCTCATTCCCAATTAGTGATAAGCCTAGTGAGTCACACACATTCATAAGATAATCACCAAGTAAAATCTGATTTAATTGATTAATTAAAGAGTGTAATTAATTAATTAAATAGGTTTGGTTTGCAATAAGTTTGCAAAATCCCTAGCATGGCTTGAAACTAAATCTAGGTTATTGGATGTATAGTATAAGTTGAATTTATATTTAAAGTGTTTAAATATGAATTTAATTATGAGAATTTAATTAATGAAGAATAATTAATTGATTTATATTTGATATAAATTGATTAGTAGAGGAGAAATAATGATTTTGGGTTGAGAACTCAAAATTACAACATAAGGGTAATTTGGTCATTTCACATGGTGACATGTGGCACCATGAGATGATAACACATGGCATCATATAAGCTTGCCATTTGTCTTCCTATCATGTAAGATGATCAAAGTCAAGATTAAGTCTAGCTTTGACACTTGGCTTAATGTGATTAAGTCAATTAAAAATAAGATGCAATGTGGTGGTGACATGTGGCATAAGGTTTAAGTGACTTAATGACCTAATTATAAAAGGGAAAAGAAAAAAGAATAAAACACAACATTCTTTCTTCCTCAAAGTGGTGGCACACTTTGCTCTCCTTCTCCTCTTCTTCTTTTCTCATCAATTCAAAGAGAATTGCCCAAATTCCTTTGAATTAAAATTGCTAGAAATTGTTTCTAGTGTCCTATACACACATACAACCTCTCTAAAGGCAAAACTCAAATTATAATTAGTTGGCAAGGCTTGAGAAGCTGATTTGGGGGCTATCCATTGGTGATCTTAGTGTGGATAAGTTAGAGGCACAACACTTGGGGTCCTAGGTGCTTCCTAAAGGTGCCAATTACATACATAGTGCATCAAAGAGGTTAGTGCTCAAACTCCTCTTTTAAACTAGGGTTTAAATTAATTAATTTGTTAATTCACAATCTTGAATGGAAAACATAGATCCTAATACATATTAAAAGCATTTTAATATGCAATTGAGCATTGAAATTAATTAGGCACATAAGAGATGTGGTATGATGCATGTAACCCTAGAAGAAAATTTTTGAAATTCAATGCTCTAATGAACCAATCACCATGCTTCCGCTCATTCATAATCGCCCACACCAGAATCTTCGTTCGGATCAAAATTGTTTTGAAATTTGGGCAAGGCTTTAACTTTGCCCCAGTCGATGCCTTCTTTTATGGAATTTGATTCAAAATTACTAACTTTTTCTTTGCTCTTCGATTATTATAGTTTTGGGGGATCTGGGATGTCATTGTTTTCATGGGCTCTTGTGTTTTCTAATTGAGCATTCTGGTTTTTAAGCCAGCATTTTCTATTTCTAATTCCTTAATACAGTATGTCAACTGCTTGAAGGTCATAGTGGCACCGTTAGTGGTACCATCACTAGTAGGAGGGTCAACAGGAATTGGTGGTGGTTCCATGAGTAAAAGGTTTGAGGTTATGATGGTAACAGTGAGAAGAAGAAACAGTCATCACAAATTTGTTTTTTACGAGAAAAGATTATCAAAGTAATCTTTCCCACAGACAATACCAATGATGCTATTCTCTTCTAGCAGGTTATGGATGCTAGGTTCAGGAATTGGATCTGTAACGCCCTCACTTTAGGTAGTCCGTACATTCTACTGTTCCAATGACTGATGTATGTTCGGACAACCAGGATGTCTGAAACTACACTTAAACTAGAGTGAGGAGACATAAATTGATTAAATTAAGACGAAGGAAAATTAAGAAAAAAATATAAGAAATGAAATGCCAATAGGTTAAAGGAGCCGGAACTCCGGTGATGGGTGACTGTACTGGGAAGCGACTGTGAAAATAGTTGCCAACTCCAGACCCTCGAGGAATCCTATAAAATAAATATCTTGAATTAATTTGAAGGTTTTATGAGGATTAAATGACATTAAAAATATCAAAAAAAATTTAAGAAAATTAAGTTAATTGGTACAAAGAAATATAACCTTATAAGTTCAACGAAGGGCATTTTAGTCATTTCACCTTCAGTATTGAATTTTAACCTAAATATCAATTAAAATGAAAGACATTAAAACACATAAAATAAATTAAAATCATGGAAAATGCAATGAAAATGGGAAAAGAAAATAAAATGAAATAAAAATAGAAATAAATTATGAGGTAAGCATGACCTCATGCTAACCTAAGCCTACCCTAAGCATGATGCAAAAATTACCTCATAAAAATTTAATACACATTACTATGGGATAAATACTATAACATAAGATAAGTTTGACTAATCAAAACCATTTTCTTCTTCTTCTTCTTCACTTGGCCGTCCACCATAGCCATCCTTGCTCCCACCATTTTTAAGCTTTTTAGCTTGAAATCCATCCCTTTTCTCACCCTAAAACCCTAAGTCATCTTCATTAAAAATTAATCACACACCATAAGGAAGATAGTGGTTGCCAAGAAGTGAAAAGAAATTGAGGTTTTTAGCAAGCCCAAGCATTGGTCATTAAGGTTAGTGCTTATTCTTCCTTCCTCCATTCATTAAACTTTGAATTGAAGTTAAAATGAGTTAATTTTGCATGAAAAATTAAGAAAATAATGGATATGTGAGGTGACCAAATTTCGACAGCCTTGAGTCATGAGGATATAATGAGTTTAATTGATATTAAACATGCCTATGGATGGTGTTTGATATGTATATTTGATAGCCATGATGTTTAGATGTGAGTTACATGAATTAAGATATGTTGAGTTAGGATTTTGACCTAACTTTGAGACTTTTGTATTATAGCTTGAAATTGGCATTGTTGAGATGATTTGTTGACCATTAGAAGTGCCATGTATGTCAAATGCAGTTTGGGAGTTAGAGGAATTGAAATTGGGAGTGTTACATTTTTATGCAGGTTTTGGAACTTATGAGTCCAGTGTGAATATTGAGCCATAACTAGAGTTGTATTGCTCCAATTGGTATGAGACCAATTGGAGATGAAACTACGGGTCAAAATTCCCCATTTTTCATGAAGAGACCATGCCCAAAAACTGTCCCCAACTTGACCTAAAAACTACTTGAATCTGGACAACTCTAATATGGACTTAGGAAAATGACCAAATGAATAGTAAATGTTCAAATGCCTATAACTTACTCTAGAAAGGTCAGAATGACCTGATTTTTGAACCATCGGAAAGGCTAGACATATGAGTACATTTTTCATGAAGAACATAGAGCCTAATTCTACCCCTAACCCAACCAAATTGCTAGCACAAGTTAGGTCACCAATTCTATTTAGAACCAAACTGACCTGAAATTCTGGACTTGAACCTATCCGACCAGTTTTGGAAAAAATGCCATAACTTGGTCCACAAAACTGAAAATGTAGTGAAACCAAAGCTAAAACCTCTATAAGACTTAAAACTACAATTTTGGTATTTTGACTAAAACCCAGAACCAAATGAAACTTGGTCAATTGGCTAGGTCAAGCCAGCATGCCAAAACCTGAAAATTGAACCAATTAACCACTTGACCCCAGAACAGTTTTTATACCATAAATTTTAGTAGAAAACCCCAATTAGGATGAGCCAAATTGTTCTGAGAACCTAAGAATTAGGGCTCCAACTTTTATTTAGGAACTTGCCTCAAATTTTGAGTGTATGAACCCTAAAATGGGAGACAAAGCCACTGACATGAACCTGAAATCCTGAAGGCACAGGGTACCTGAGTCCAGGCCAATTAATTTGCTATAATTAATTCTACAAAACTTGAAAAATTGTAAATCTTAAATCTGAGTGATGCAAGACATAGGGTAACAACTCCTATGAAGAACATTAGGCCAAAAAGTGGCTGTAACATGTCCAAATAATTAGATAAAATTTGACTCCAGAATCTACCTGGTTTTGGAACCAAAAAGAGATAATGAACCAGTTTTGGTTATTTGTCCATAACTTGAGTTTTAAAGCTCCAAATGACATGATTTAAAAAGGAAACAAAGATAAGACATAGAGGAGCAACTTCCATGAAAGAAGTGTGGCCAAACAGTGGTTACTTTTTGATCAATTTGCTAGGTGAAGTTAGGACACCAAGTCTGGACCTTGAGAAAGGTTCTTAAAATGGCTTGTTACATGATATGAAATTAACCAAAATAATTTGTTGACCACATAACTACACTAAATTGCCCAATGTATACCTAGACTTATGTATATAACTTGAATCAATTGGTATATCAATTAGGGACTACAAATAGCAGTACTGCCTATATGAATAATCATTGATAGACAATATCTATTGATATGGTTGTTCTACAGGCTTTATGCCTGCCCATTGGCCATTGTACCTAACATAATTTCTAGCTTTAATGCCTGCCCTCTAGCCTTGTGCTAGACATAAAAGATGTATACATGTTAGACATATGGCTGTCTAACTAGTATACTCCCATGTATCCAGTCTTTATAGTCTGTTATAAGTTATTTGGGCACTGATATGAATTTAATAAAACAGAATATTAGAGAAATGAATAGAAAAGATCCCGATAAATTTAATTCTTTCCAAAGTCTAATAAATATATAAATGACCAAAAATTTATGCAATTATACATAGATTAATATTTTTAGATTATTTAGTTATTCCTATTTTAAATTATGCACCACTAAGCGTTATACTTAGCGCGTTGGTTTTCCATCACGTAGGTACTTGGGACCACCAGCAGCAGCAGCAGTAATGTTCTGGTAGAGAGATTTGACCAGATCTGCTCTAGTATGAGAGTCACCTCTATAGTCTATATTTTGGTACGGCCCATGTAATTAGATTTTGGTATTTTATTCATTGTACATAAGTGAATAATGTATATTACATTTTGAGGTTGTAAATAAATTATAAATTATTATATATGAATTTTATATGAATGAATGAATAAATGGAACACATATTTTCTTGAAATTGTATGAGCAGAAATGATATGTTATGACATATAGAAACATGAGATAAATATGAAATTGTTTTAACAGGTAAATAGTAGAACCCGCCAAACACTATTAAAACAGAAGAGACTCTGTCTGGGTCTCCATAGAAATAAATTATGATAAAAAAAATTTCCATAACATGGGAAACATGAATAAATGAATTTTAAATTAACTATGTACATGACAAGAAAAGATAGGGTGCTCCGACACCGAATGTGGCACACCTTGCTCGGTTACACTGTAGTCGGGTAAGGGGTGTCATAGGATCTGCAAGAGAGAATAGTTCCAGGTGGGTTAGATGACAACTGCTCCGATGCCTAAGTCAGTAATGAGAACTGCATAATAGAATAGATGGGTAAAAACTTAGTAATGTACATACTTGATAGCCCTTATCTAAGGTTTTGATGTAGATTCCTGTTGGGATTAAGAGTCTATGGTTGAGTAAAACTTGAAGTCTACTTCTCTGATTGAGTCCTCATACAGATAGAATTCTGATCATGGCGGATATCTCAGGATCCTTATCCTTGAAAGTAATCCAAGTATCGCTAGTATAATTGGGTGAGTAACTTTCTTATCCAAATGTCCAGGTATCACATAGTTTCCTGGTTTGGACTGTTCACTACCCATTACTTGGTTACCTGTTACTCGCTTCTCATTATTATTTTAGTGATTGTAATATCACTTCCTTTACTATTGCTACAGTTATTGTTAGGGATCAGGTGGGGAATCTGGTTAAAGGAGTAGTCAAGAAATGTGCAACAACATCTCCTTTAGTAGGAGAAGCTTAAGCTGTGATTATTGCTTTTTAGTTGGCCCACTCTATGGGTTTTACTGACATTGTAATTGAATCAGAACATTCTATTTGCTAGTTTTACAACTCTGCAAGTGCACAGATCGCAAACAAGTAATACAGTGATGAGTAGAGTATTTGTGACACCCTTTACCCATCTATAGTGTAGCCAAGCAAGATATGCCACACAGTGTGCCAGAGCACCAAATCATATTTACATTACAATTTACCCTTTTTAATTCATTTATTTATAATTTTGATTAATTTGAATTTTTCATAAATTTTATAGAAAATTCGACAGAGTGCCGGCTGTAAATTGGAAAAACAGTTCTTCTGAATTTGTTAAAAACACTTCCAATATAATCATATTATCAGTCTCAATCAACCACCAACATATTTCCACAATTTCTCAAATGACTTCAATATTTCAAAATTTAATTCGTTTCATATCATACTTAACTCAATAAGAAATACTCTAATTTATTACTAAACATGATGTATAGATAATTACATCAAAACATAATGACATGAGTTTAAAATATACATGGCAAAATAAAAGTCTAATTACAAAAGTTTACAAAATACAAAATGCCAAAAGTAGCCTAATGTCCTATCAATGCACTGCAAATGTGAGATGACTCTGGACTCTATGTGCAGATCTGACAATTAACCCGGTCTGAGGTCTGCTGGACTCCCCAGCTATGTCTCCAGTACCTGCGCGTGGTAAAAGCGACGCGCTAAGTAATTCTGCTTAGTGGTGACAATATAAAATAAAATAACTAAAATAAAATAAATATGCAGAATGTATGTTTACATTTTATGTAGACTTAATTTCTGATATTTATTGCAGTATTATTCGATTAAAATTTGGTAAGATTTATTTTAATTGCCCGAGTAACCTATAATACTCGACTGGACTGGATAAACGGGTAAACTGGCACTGGGTATCAAGTACCTCGGACCATCACACCATTGGTCATATTGTGTCTCCCGGTGTACAACAGAACAGCTAATAAGTTGTAATAATTATCAGGGATAAAATCCAAGTATAACAACTCAATCAACATAGCCAAAGGCTATTATATCACAGAATGGCACGTGAGGCCATAAAACACAAAATGACATGAAGCCATATGCAGTACTGCTAACAGAACCCTATTGGCATGCCAACCTATCCAAACCAATCTTGTTAGGCGTACTAGGGCATGTTACACTTTTAAATTTTACAATTCTTGAAATTTAAGTTTAGGTGTTACTATTTATTTCATTAGTCAACTAAAATGTTGACTTTTGCATAGGCAATAGGTATATTGGTTTTAATACTCCCAACATACCACATTTTGCATTTAAAAATTGTTGGTATTGGTTGCCAATACCATTTCTAAGCTTAGTGTTAGTTGTTCAAAATTTTTAGATTTCAAGCCTTGTGTTTACTGTTCCATTGGTCATTTTTACAGTGGAAATTTGGCAAAGTTATCAACATGAAAGTTGTTCCTTATTGTGTCTAGTTATATGTCCTTTTTTTGAATCACTTCATTTGGAGTTTTGTAGCTCAAGTTATGGCCTAAACACCATAACTGGCCGGATTGCAAACTTTTCAGACTTTCTGGACTGACCAAATCTACAGTGTTTTGTACAGTGACTGCAGGTCACCTTTTGAATATGTTATGGTCACAATTTGGGTTTGGTTTCTTCATGAAAGTTGTAGGTCTATATCTCAGCTTTTTGTTGGTAAAATTTCAGGTTAATTGGACTTTTCTACACTGAGCTATAACCAAATGAATAAATATTGTTCATTTGGTCATTTTGCCCAGGCAAAATGCAGGTCACCCGGATTAGGGCAATCTTTAGGTCAACTTGGTTTGATTTTCTGGGCATGGTTTCTTCACCAAAGTTGTGCCACTATGTGTCTAGTTTTATTTTCAATTAGCCTTGCACCAATTGAACCTTTACAACTCCAGTTATTGCTACCCAAACCTGCTAGAATCATACTCAGTCCTGCAGGTCAGCCAAGGCAGCAACACTAACTTCAATTCCCACTAAACAAACCACTTCATTTCTTATTTACACATAACCAAATGGTCACTAATTGACCATTAAAACTTACTTTTACCATTACATAATCAAGGTCTCAATTTCATACCCAAACCCTAACCCATTCCATCTCAAATCATGCATTCACTTGCCTTTCACTATCCTAAACAATAGGTTAGTATTAAGGGCAGCTAGGCTACTATTTTAATTCAAGAAAATCTTCAAAACCCTACCAAGCCCAAGGCTACTGGAATTTTAAGCAAGACATACACATGATGTTTATTAAATTTTCTTGTAAGTTTGCATTCAATTTCACTCCTTCAACATGAATTGAAAGAGAAAGGGTAAGTTTAGTCACTAACCTCTTTGGAACTAAGTTTGGGTCTTGCAAAACTTCAATTTTTCTTCAAAATTTTGCTGCCCAAAGCTTCCTCAAGGTGTGGGGTGAATTTTTTGTGAAGACAACTAGGGCTTTTATGGTGAGAAAGGGTGGGGATTCAAGCTTGATCAAGCTTTCATATAGGTTTTTCTCTCCTCTCTCTCTCTCTCAAGCAATTCGGCTGGTTGAAGAAGAAATGGCTGCTGGACTTTTCTTTTTTGTTTTTATCTTATTTTTTGTTCATTTTATCTCTTAAGTAATTTTGTTAAGTTGTGATTGATGGAGAGCTCATTAATGACATCATATGATGTCATAATTCTACTTTTCTTTCATTTTCTTTTCTTTTCTTTTCTACTCATTTTCAATTAAATTTTTAACAATATCTATTCATATTTTATTTCATATAAATTATTTATTTAACTGGACAAGTTGGCCAAAAATCATCTCTGAAGACGAAATGACCAAAATGCCCTCTGTTTGGCTTATTGAGCTAAAATTGTGTGTACCGATTGATTAAATTTTTCTTATGTTTTCTTAACATTTTATTGTCATGGGAACCCCAATAATCCTTCCCTGAGATCCCAAAAATTATTTTATGAAGTTTTCCCTAGGTCTAGGGTTGTTAACGGCCTTCACCGTCACTTCCCCTTCGGATTACTCATCACTGGGGTTTCGGCTCATTTAACCTTAGTGCATTTCATTCCTAAAAATTTTTCTTAATTTTTATGAGCATAATTTGGTTTATTTATAACTCCTCACTCTAATCTATTTATAATTTCAAATATTATAGCTGTTCGGATCGACATTGGTCACCGAAATAGTAGACTGTACGGACTAGCTAAAGTAAGGATGTTACAGTATTATTCCCACGAGGAATTTATAGGCATAAGTACTAAGCTAAACAGTAATTTTGACTAGTTAAACTACCAAAGGTTATGAAGGAATTAAATTTAAACTACTACTAAGAATATTAGAAAACAAGAGAAAATAAAGTTGAGAATTTAAAAGATTTTATGAAGTAAACAATTTCGGAATTAAGATTTCACATTTTAATCATGTTATGATTCTAACCTTGTTCATTCACTGGATCGAGTGTTGTTACTTTGATGGAAATTAATCCTAAAGTATTCTAGATCCTCTCTCGAGGTATCTAAGGTGCGTTTTAATTAATCTGAACCCTATTTTCATGGTGATCAATCTTAATTAAAACCCTTTAAGATCTTTGATTAATTATGAAATTCCACAAAGGTTATCAGCCTTTCTCTAGGTCAGATTTCCTAGGTTTAAGATTTTGATTTTCTAATCCTAATCTTCAGCTTGTAGTTCTTCAATTAGTATCTTTGATCATAGCTAGGTGGGTGCCAACACAAAGCATGCATTAAGAACACAAAATATTGAATCAAAGCACAAAACTCAATTCCATTAAATAAAACTTAGAGTATATCCATAACAAAAATTAAGAGTGCTACTCTCTTAATTCTAGAATTAAAGGAACTACTCACTCATGGTGAGTTTAACAAACATAATGTCATTAAAGTAAAAGAACATAAAATCAATCTAAAGAATTAAAATAAAAGAACCTAGAGAAAAAATCTCCTCTTTAGTGCTGTGCAATTCTCCTTCAAATGGCTTGGAACTAGGGTTTTCTATGCTAAAGTGGAAGTTTTTTGTCAATGGTGTCTCTCTTATTTTCTGTCTACTGGTATTTATATTGGGTGTCCTAGGGTCATATTTTAGAGTCCCAAGGGTAGTAGAAGTCTGCTCGGCATGCGAAAATTATAGTTGAAATCGAATTAGGAAACTGGATATCGCATAGTACATGGCCCGTGTATTCTTACACGGCCTAAGGTGTGTAAGTCCCTGGACTTTATTTGGCTTCTTTTCAGATGGGAGCCAGAAGGTTATACAGAGTGTAAAAGTTTACACAGGTCTAGGTAGACGTCCCATGTACTTTCTCCTTTCTTTTAATTTTTCAAGCTTCGATGACCAGAAGGTTACACGGGTCCTTGAATGGTACATGGGGTGATTTACACAACTCGTGTACTAAGGCTTTCTCATGACTTCTTCAATTTTCCCCAGGCAAAAGGTTACACTGGTCATGGCTATGTTTACATGACCCATTTACTTTGGTGCAGCAACTTGCTATGCTTCTCTTTCTTTCTAAACTTGTCTGATTTGCTCCTATGCCTTGGATTTCCTTTAGAACACCTAAAAAGATACAGAACATATGAAATTAAGTGGAGATCAACTACTTTAACAAAAACTAATAAAATTAATAAAAATGCATGTGATTAACTACCTATATGTTATGAAATATAATACAATTATGCCTAAAAATATCTATATGATACAAGTGTATCACGTTCTACTTTTATTTTTGCCATCAACAATCCTAGAGATTATGTTGGTTGGGAAATTCGAGCTAATATAGCTTTTATTCAATCTATTTTGTTAGGCTTCAGATGTGTCTCTTTTGCTTTAGTTAATAGAGAAGCAAACAAGGCTACTGACTGCACAACCAAGCTTTGTCTAAATGATTGACTTCTTTGTAATTGGGTTTCTAATACCACTGTTGAAACTCAGCTCTTTTTTGTATCTTGATGCCTAAAGGATTGTTTAATGCAATGCAGGACTTGCAATTAAAAAAAAAAAGGGCCTCGTTTAACTTATCTTTGAAAATAATAATAAAAAAAGAGAGTAAATAAATGAGAAAAATAAGATAATAAAAGATTCCATTGTTTTTCTTGTTTGGAAGATGAGGAAAAATATGAGAAATGAAAATTTTGAGTAAAAAGATTATGTACTTTATTAAATTAAGTAATATTTAATTTAATTTAATTTTTAAATAAATAAATATAAACAAATGAATTTTGCTTAATGGTGGGAGTTTTATTAAATTGCCGTAAATGTATGGCATGAACACTTATACATATTTTAAAGAGATCTCATCAAATTATTTTCAACAATTATATTTTAACCCTTTTTATGGATGATATAAAAAATTCCATTTACATAATATTTAAATAAAAGCATAAAATATATTTATAAAATGAAGCATAAGAAAAATATGCCATTGATTAATCTAATTCACGTTTTTCATTGTGAATAAAATTCAAAACCTTTTAGAGACTATAAGTCTCATGATCTTGCCTTAGCTATAAATTATTTTTAAATTGTGAATAAAAGTTAACTTTCTAAATATTAAATAATTTCAAACTATGAAATCTTTTATAGAAACATATATTTGACAAATAGTTTATCAAACATAAGATTTTGAAAAAAAAAAGTAAATAATAAAAAAATAATTATATAAAGAATAATTAAATTACCGAAATCAGTGAGTAAAAAAAGAAATATTTTAATAAGTATTATATTTAATATCTAATAAAAGTGAAAAATTAATTTATATTTTAGTATTAAGAAATTTCATTAAATTTTAAAATTTGAAATTTAATAAATAATAAAATTTTTATATTTTTTAATTAGTTCATATATATATATTATTAAATTTTAAATAATCATTTTTTTATATTCTCATTTGTATATTAATTAATTAATATCTTTTGCCACGTGACATTTTAATTAATCAATATGCTTTGGAAGTGGTATTCTTTTTAATTAATTTATACAAATCAATAAAAAATCATAACAATTAATTGATAAATAATATATTTTTAAGTTAATTAATTAAATAGGTGACATTTATTTATAAGTTTATGGGTATATATGAGTTTTAATTTATATATATATATGTTTTGCAATCCCTAACACCTGCCTCGACAAACTCAGCTATGCTAAGCTGAATTTCAGAGGTGGGTTTCATTGTGGTGGTCTATTCTTTGGGATAGAATGTATTGGTTTGTTGGGAAGAGACTACTTTCCGTCGCATCAACTCATCTGGTTCTTCCACTTCAAATAGTGGAGAGTTGCAAAAAGCGAGGATGGGTAAGGTAGCATAGTTGTTTGGTCTCTATTGAAGATGGTCTCATATCCAATTGTACTTGGAGCTTCCATTTTGCTTCAGTCTCTGTTTTTCTGTGTCTTGTGATTTGCAAACTGGCGCCTGAAAATGGGAATGCAAGAAATTGACCCACTTTCTCAATTGAGCTTATTTGTTTCTACGGACCAATGAGGAGCTTCTAGTGCAGTATTGGAGGAGGGGGAATGCATTGATTTCAAACTTACTTCAGAGAAAATGTGGACATTGAGGGATAATGGATTAACGATTCATAATTTGTTTCATACAAATAACATGTGGAAGAAGCACACTACTATGTTTTGCAAGAAGAAATTAGCACTGAACAACTCTTTCAAAGGCCTGAACTTTATTCAGATAATCTTCTTTGGATTATCCATTCAATATTCTCATATATGAAGGTGATGTTCCTATTTCTTTTAGAGTTCTGTCTAAAAATTGGCCTCTTATGCTGAAGTCATTTGTTGGGACTTGGGTGTTCAATTGTGCAGTATTTGTGATGTTCCTACTGGTGTTGTAGATGCTGCAGTGCACTGCTCCAGTTTGTGGAACTACAATATTAACTATTAAAAAAAAAAATAGTGCAGTATTTGTGTAGGAAAGTTGCTGGTCACCAATTATCTTTGCAATTCTTTTTCACTTTTTCTGTGGATGCTTTTATATCTTCATGTGCATTCTCATTCCCTTTATTATCAATTTTCCTTGGAAATTTTGTATCTTTAACAAGTTCGGTCTCTTGGTTTGTCAAAATTTATCCGCAATTTGAGTTTCATCCAAATTTCTCCTGCGCTGGTAATTAAAAAGACTATATAATTTGCCTAGATAAAATGGATTTAATTAATTCATACACAAACACTCAAATAATTTTATTAATTGAACAACTTTTCACCCTCTCAGCTCGAAAGAGTTTTCTCACTTTCACCGGAGCTAACTTTTAATTTTCCTTTTGTTACAAATGCCGCACCAAGTCTCCCTATATAGGAGAATACGTGACGGTTAAGGACCAATATTGCCTCCTTTTTCCAGCTAACAATTGCTAGCATTTCCACATTGTTAAGCTATCCAATATTAGCTATTCTTAAATGTGAAGTAAATAAAATTAATGGGAACCGTCATTCCTTTTGAATAGAAGACAAACATAGCGGCACATTTCCTTAAAATCTCCAGCTCACATGCAAGAGGCAAGCTGCCCAATTGCAGCCACACTTTTTGACCAAGGCCAACATCTACTTGGTTCTGCTACTTTCTTCAATCTTAAGTATTCTTAAAGAGTTTAGCTAACCAACATCCTGGAATTGGCACTGCACTTTTACTGGGATTGTAATTTTTTTTTCTTTGTTTTTTGTTTACTTTGCTGTAATAATTCGCTGGCTGGACATTGTTCGGGCAGAGATAGGAGAGAGGAGAGATTGAGATGGGGGGGAAAAAAAAAAAAGTAAAGAGAAAAACGTGGAGAGAGGGAGAGAGAAATAGAAGTGGAAAGGTAGAGAAATACTAAAGGTAATTTCGTAATTTAGAAGTTTTCTCTCAATTTGGATCATTAAAGTCGGTAAGACTAATAGTCAAATAGGACGAAAGTCTCTACTTTTGATAGAAGTAAAATTAAGAGAGTATATATTTCAATTTTAAAAACACAGAATTCAAATTGTAATATTGTTAAAATTCAAGGACTAAAATAATAAATTTCATTTTTTTTCATTGAACATAGATATAAGTATTGTTATGGATGAGATTTAAAAAATGTCCATTTAAATAATACTTATATACAAACATAAAATATCTTCATAAATAGAGTAACATAAGAAAAATATGCCATTGATTAATTTTATTCAGTGTAAATAAGATTCAAAACCTCTTTAAGAGGCTATATTACATATTAATTAATAAATAATTATATTTTTGTGAAAAATAAATATATACCATTGTCAAATTAAGTTGATTTTTTTTTTGGTCAGAAGCGGAATATTTTTTACTTCAAAAAAAAAAAAGCTTTTTGGTAATTGTAATACCCAATGAATTTTTTATTATACTTTTTATTGGATAAAATTACCTTTTAGTTTCTAAGGTATGCCATGATTAGTACATCTGTAATTCTATTTTTAAAAGTTAACAGTTTCATTCTTGAGTTTTGATTCTGTTAAACTAGAAGTCCTTACATCCATATATTTTGTTAGTCAACGATTCAAATCTGGGAAAGAGAGATAATAAATTTTAATTTCAAAAATATCCTCATGATCTCTAATTTTTCTTTTTTCATTCCCATTCATCCAATGCCATTCCTTTCTGGGTTTCGGTTGGCATCTCTATGTTTGTAAACAATAATTATTTCCTACAACAATAAGCACAATTGAAAAAGACCATATTGGTCCAAATAGTCTCGATCTTGTGGGACTCGTAATTGTAGAATAATTATTCCCTGAGACTTGAAGAGGAATTTGTGCCACTGATGATGATTTGCTTAAGGTAGCTCCTAAAGGCATTGGGCTTTGGCTGGAGCTAATTGGCCTTTTAGGCGGGGTAAACTACTTTTATTCTTAATCCGAGACCCATTTTCTCAATTAAACATTGTCCTGAACCTTTTGATAGGAGAAGATCGAAAATAGAGCCTGATCCAATTGAAAGGAGGAAAGGAGGATAAGGATAAAAGCAAATCTAAGAGTTCTAGCTCCTTAGTGGCAATGTAACATCCACTATTTTTGAGGTCGAAATTTCTGCCGTTGATGGGAATTTTTTGTGAAACTTAGGGTTTAATGGAAGGTGGAAATAGTGATAAGCGTTTGTATGTGTTACAGTTGTTATGTTATAGAGTTTTAAATATTTGCAAACCAAAATAATTTACAATTTATTTTACAACTTTAATGTACAATTTTAATTTATAACTGCTCAAAACCAAGAACACTATATACATACAGTGAACATACATTACAATACAAAATGCAAAATATGATATACTCAATATACCCGATGATCTCTCAGTGTAGTACTAGCAGCCTAGTCTGCTGCCCTGTCACTCTGTCTACCTGCGACAGCAATGAAAAGCTATCGCTGAGCCATTGTCTCAGTGGTGCACAACATTAACCAAATACAACTTTAAATCACAAATCATAAGTCATATAAATAGTGGATACTTAAAACCATAGTTAAATTCAAAAACAGTGAATGTCAATAAGAATTTAAACTCTATTTCATAATATCACAATAAATATCAATAAATCACACACAGCTTAACCATGTTGCCAAAGTTCAACTCATCCCAAAAGCCGATGGCTAGTGAGGAATTCAATTCATCCCAAAAGTCGATGGCTAATGAGGAATAATATAGCTAGCTAGCAATAATATGAGTACTCATTCTATTCGTCCTCAACAGGCACACACCTCAACACTTTAGCCAGAGAGGGAATTCAATTCATCCCACTAGATAAGCTAGCGAGGAATTCAATCAATATACATGATAGCTGTGGTTTCAAACCATTTACAATGCTTTTCAATCAATAAGTATCCATCAAATATCATTCAAACAATTTTTCACAATTTAAAACAATAATATACAAATAGTCATAATTTATTTCAATTGAAAATTCAAAAGAAATAACTGTTGTGCACAAACCTCTGATAACTGTCTCTTGGCTCTGACTCAGTGTTTCCTTCCCTTTCCCTGAGTCTTTGCTAACTGAAACACACAATTTGAAGTATTTCAGTACTCATTTAAACTATCTCTAACAATAAGGTTCAATAATTAATTTATTGAATTCTATTATTTTCTTAGTCAACCTAAGATGTTGACCCTCGATGCATTATTGGTGAATTAGGTTTTAATGTTACCAATATGTCACATTTGTAGCCTTTTAGTATTGGTACATGTTACCAAATTCATTTCCATGTATATTGTATTTTATTATAATTTGCCGGATTTCGGTATACTAATTTGACTTAGCTGGATGACGTAGTTCCCTCGGTTTTCGAGTTTCGGTCAAAACTACAAACTTGTAGGTCTATGTCTTACTGCACGCGGGGCAAAATTTCAGGTCATTCTGAGTTGTGTAGACCAAGTTATGGTCAATCTACCAATGCTGGTCAGAATGCATCAAAATGGTAGCTTTAGGTCATTTTTAGGTCACTTTTGGTTCGGCTAGTTTTTGGACCTGAATTTTTGCAAGCTATTTGGCTTGGTTATGACCATTTCTGGGCTTTTGTGTCTTCATAAGAATTGTAGATATATGTCTCAACTATTCATGGTAAAAATTTCAGGTTAATTGGACCTATTTTGAGTGAGTTATGGCCAAAACACTAACTACTGCCCAAATGGTCAATTTTCAGGTTTTCAAAGCACTAATCCGGATTTGGTCATTTTTCAAGTTACCTTCTAAGTAGAATTTTGGTAAGTTTCCTTCATGAAAGTTGGCACATTTTTTGCCTAGTTACACCTCCAATTGGTCTCATACCAATTGGAGTCACACACTTAAGGTTCTAAGCCCAAAACATACATTGCCCTATTGTACATTGTTCACCCTTTACCAATTACACATCCTATGCTTACCAAGTCACTCTTCCATGTTATTTCTGGTTTGTACCATAACATAAACACATTTAGCAACTCATTTCTAGTCATTTTGGCAGCTTGTAACCACACTTAACATACACAATATAATACAGAATTTTCTAAGTCCAATTACAACAATTAAACACATGAATGCACCTCATTTACATGTCCAAATTCAAACCTGTATACACACATACATGCTGCCATCCATAATAACATAATTCAACAATATAATTCCATAAGCCAAACCATGAAACAACACATTTTGAACTTCTTCATAAGGCTACCACAAGTTTACACATATCCATCAATTGCCATTTTCACTTTTTAAGCTTCCAAATCATACCTTACACATGGAATTCAAGTACAATACAATCAAACATTTAAATCATCATTCAAATCACTATTTACATGCAAGTATAAATTGTTCTTATTGAAGTTCCATGGCTGCCAAAATGTACCTCTCCATTAACTCATCAAACTTCAAAAATCTTTCCACAAATCAACTACCCACAACACCCATTCAAAGTTTAATGAAACAAGAATTAAAAATACATACTTACCACTTTTGAAATTCTTCAAAACCTTACCAAAACTTAATTTTCTTGCTGCCTATCTACTGCCCAAGTTGTGTAGAACAACTTTAGTGAAGGAAAATGTAAGGATCATGGCTTGAAGATGGGAGAGTGGAGCTTGCATGGAGCTTGGAAGCTTTGGCCATGGAGGTTTCCCTTCTTCTTGGTTTCGGCTGGTTTTGGCAAGGTGAGGAAGATGAGTGATCTGTTGTCATATGATGTTTAATGGTCCACTTAATGGAGTTAGTGGAGCACTAAGTAAGGGTTTAATATTTGTTTTATTCTAAAATTTCCAAATTCCCACTTTTAACTCCTATCTTTTGCTATTTAGATTATGTACCGCCAATTTAATTTTTCATGACATTTTTCAAGTGTAACATCATTTATTTTAATGGACATTTAGGTCAAAAGACAACTCGGGGTGTCAAATGACCACAATGCCCTTGTTCGAGTTACATTCCTAATTTTTCAGTAACAACGAGTTTTGTCGTTTTCTCGATTTCTCATTTTTCTTTGAACTAATTAATTAATTTTTCTTTGATATTTGTAATGATATTTATGCTTCAATAAGTCTTTAATTATGTCTTTAAAATATTTTTCAGGGTTTCCCGCGGTCCAGGGCTAGTCAACGGTCCACGCCGCAACTTTCCGGTGCGATCACCCATCGCTAGGGTTCTCGGCTCGTTTAACTTGGTTACATTTCATTGCTATTATTTTTCTTTTATTTTTCTTATATTTTCTTTTCTTGTATTTCATTATTTTATGTCTCCTCACCTATATCTAAGTGTAGTTCTAGGCATCCTAGCTGTCCGGACAATACTGGTCACCGGAATAGTAGAACGCACTACCGAACATAGGGGTGTTACAATTCTCCCCCCCCCCCCCTTAAAATAAATTTCGTCTCGAAATTTTTACCTGGCATTAGTCTCTGAACAGTTGTGGGTGCTATCTCCTCATATCCTCTTCACGTTCCCAAGTAGCTTCCTAGCTTGAATGATGGTTCCACAACACTTTAACCAGGTGTATCTGTTTATTCCTCAGCTACTTCACCTCATATGCTAGAATTTCTATGGGTTCTTCCTCATATGAGAGGTCTGGATTTACCTCAATCTCTTCAACTAATAATACATGAGATGGGTTAGATCTGTACCTCCTTAACATGGACACATGAAAGACACTGTGTATCCTTTCTAGCTCCGGAGGTAATGCCAACTGATATGCCAAAGGACCCACTCTTTCCAGAACCTCATATGGTCCGATGAAACGAGGACTCAGTTTCCCCTTTCTATCAAATCTCATAATTCTCTTCCAAGGAGAAACTTTGAGGAATACCTTATCACCCACGGCATATTCAATATCTTTTCTCTTCAGATCAACATAGGACTTTTGACGGTCTGATGCAGCCTTGAGTCTATCTCTGATCAATCTGATCTTTTCCTCTGTCTGCTGAACAATTTCTGGCCTAATCATCTTTCTTTCACCTACTTCATCCCAACATAGGGGAGTTCTGCACTTCCTGCCATACAAAGCTTCATATGGAGGCATCCCAATGCTTGATTGGTAGCTGTTGTTATAAGCAAACTCAATCAAAGGCAAGTGTGTATCCCAACTACCTTCAAACTCAATCACACAAGCCCGTAGCATATCCTCCAATATCTGAATTACCCTTTTAGACTGGCCATCTATCTGTGGGTGGAATGCGGTGCTGAAGTTCAATCTAGTTCCTAGGGCTCTCTGGAGACTACCCTAGAATCTAGAAGTGAATCTAGGATCTCTGTTAGATACAATTTATACTGACATTCCATGCAATTTTACAATTTCATATATGTACAATCTGGCCAATCTTTCCAGGCTATAGTCCATCCGAACTGGCAAAAAGTGAGCAGACTTGGTCAGTCTGTCAACTATAACCCATACTACATCATGACTATTCTGTGTCCTCGGAAGTCCCATAACAAAATCCATAGTTATCCATTCCCATTTCCACTCTGGTACTGGCAATGGATGTAACAAACAAGCTGGAACTTGATGTTCTGCCTTTACTCGCTGACAAGTTAGGCATTTGGAAACAAAGTCAGCTATATCCCTCTTCATACCCATCCACCAGTAATGCTCTTTCAGCCCTCTGTACATTTTAGTTCCACCAGGATGCATAGTAAAAGGAGACTCATGTGCTTCCTTCATAATGATCTGTCTCAATTCTACATCATTAGGAACGCACATTCTGCCCTGATGTAGCAATAAACCATCATTTCTCACAGAAAATTTAGGTTTCTTGCCCTGCTGGACTTTTTTCAGTAGCTTCTGATATTTTTCATCACTCTGAGCAGCCATTCTGATCTGATCAATCAACACTGGCTATATATGCCATGCAACTACTGTCTGTCCCTCATCATCAATCTCCAAACTGGCATGCTGTGCTTTCAACTCATGTACCATGGACAAAGAAGAAACTCTGAGACTTGCCATAGTCTTGCGACTTAAGGCGTCAACCACCACATTTGCTTTCCCTGGCTAATAGTCTATTAAGCAATCATAGTCTTTAATCAGTTCTAACCATCTCCTCTGCCTCAAATTCAATTCCTTCTGGGTGTCCAAATACTTCAAGCTCTTGTGATCTGTGTAAATGTAACATTTCTCCCCATACAAATGGTGTCTCCAGATCTTCAGAGCAAAAACAATAGCTGCTAGCTCCAAATCATGTGTTGGGTAGTTCCTCTTATGCGGTTTCAGCTGGCGTGATGCATAAGCAATGATATTCTAATCTTGCATTAGTACACAACCTAACACATTGTGAGAAGCATCACTATAAATTGTGTATTCTTTACCCGGGGTAGGTAAAGTAAGGAATGGAGCTTCAGTCAAACACCTCTTCTACTCATCAAAACTCTGCTGGCATTTATCTGTCCACTGAAATTTTACATCTTTCCGAAGCAGCTTGGTCAGTAGAGAAGCTAACATAGAAAACCCTTTCACAAACCTACGGTAATATCCAGCTAAACTCAGAAAACTACGAATTTCTGTGATATTCCTGGGCAGCTTCCAATTAAGGATAGCTTCTACCTTACTGGAATCTACCTTGATCCCTTCAGCTAACACAACATGTCCCAAGAAGGAGATTTCTTTCAGTCAAAATTCACATTTCGACAATTTGGCGTATAGCTGTTTCTCCCTTAAGGTCTGCAGTACAATCCGCAGATGTTTGTCATGCTCTCTGCATTCCTCGAATATATCAAAATGTCATCAATAAACACCACCACAATCTGATCGAGATATGGTCTGAAGATAGTGTTCATCAGATCCATAAAAGCAGCTGGAGCATTAGTTAACTCGAATGGCATTACCAGAAACTCATAGTGGCCATATCGAGTTCTGAAAGCAGTTTTTGGAATACTCTGCTCTTGCACTTTCAACTGATAATAACTAGATCGCAAATCAATTTTGGAGAATACAGCTGCACCTTTCAACTGATCAAACAGATCATCAATGCGAGGCAATGGATATCTGTTCTTTATTGTCACCTTATTCAACTGTCGGTAGTCAATACATAAGCGAAGGGTATCATCTTTCTCCTTAATAAACAATACTGGCGCTCTCTAAGGTGACACACTAGGGCGGATGAAGCCCTTTTCAAGTAGTTCTTACAACTATACCTTCAACTCCTTCAACTCTACTGGTGCCATTCTGTATGGTGTTATGGAGATTGGATCCACACCAGGCATAACATTAATTTCAAACTGCACCTCTCTTTCTGGAGGTAATCCTGGCAATTCATCAGGAAACACATCTGAAAAGTCATATACTGTAGGGATGTCCCTCAATGCTGGACTCCCCACTTGGGTGTCTACCACATGTACCAAGTATGCTTCACACCCCATTCTAAACATTTTTCTAGCTAGTGTAGCCAAAATGACGTTTGATGGCAATAGTTGCCTCTCCCCATGTATTACCACATCAGCATCGAGGAAACCAAAAGTGATCTTTCTCTGATACCAATCATGGCGTGATGCCTGGCTAACCAATCCATGCCCAAGATGATATCATAATCTCTGAAGGGCATTTCAATAAGATCAGATAGAAAAGTGTGTCCTTGGATCACCAAAGAACAATCTCTATACATTTTATTAACCCTGACCTCTTGTCCTAACGGACTTGTTACTAGCACCTCAAAGTCCATTTTTGTACATGGAACAGCAATGCAATCAATGATGCTAGCACTCACATAAGAATGGGTAGAACCCGGATCAAATAACACAAACACATCTTGATTAAAGTTGAGAAGGTACCAGCCACAATATCAGATGTCTCGGCCTCTTCTCTCTGTCTCATTGCATAGACTCTGACTGGAGCACTGCCTTGCTCTGATTGATTCACAGTGCCTTGGCTGCCTGCTGGGTTACCTCTACCCCTGCCTCTACCTCTACTAGGTGGTTGTGAACCTCTGGTGACAGGGCTCTGAACTGACCCTTCTGCAGTAGTAGGAGGTGGTCCAACTCTGCGAGTACTGGTACAGTCTTTGGCAAAGTGCCCTGTGCCTCCACAGTTATAACAGGCTCCTATGGCCTTGTAGCATACCCCACCATGATTTCTTCCACAAGTTTCACATTGGCGGGGAGGGTAGGAAATTCTAGTTGTTCGATGACTGGACCTTGGTGGTCTCTGCCCTGATGATCCACCTCTGTTATATCTCTGGGCTCGGGGCTCCTCAAATTCTTTTCTCTTCCCCAAATTACTGCTCGAGCTCTGACCCATAGGTTTCTCCCTCTTCTCTATTTCACACTGCCCTTGTGGGGGTTTGGTTTGTACTTGGGCTTGGACTGACAGATTATCAGCCATTTGTTGAAAAAAAGTGGCCATTTGTTGGGCCATTTGTGCAGTAATTTGTGTAGGTGGGGCTGGTAAAGTCGAGCTTCCGACTCTTTGAGGGGCTGAGGCATCCCCTTGTACCTCACCCTCTATAGATTGATCGACTGAATGATCACCCTCTTCCATAGTCAATTTGAGAATCTTAGACCTCCTGAACAATTACACAAGGAGATTTCCTCCTGTTAGTGCATATTTATAATGTAATGTACTGTATGTATCAAACAATGATATTGAGCAGTTGTACTATGAAGAAAGAATATTCAAATAACATGTGAAAACAGAATTTAAAAACTAGCTCTGATACCACTAAAATATGTCACACCCTACCCCTCTATAAGGCATAACATGATCTCGTAGTATACTTAATGAATTACCAACTTCGTCTGCTGATAACCCATTAAATACACTACAAGGAATTTTAAAACTTTTTCTTACTTTTTTTTACAGTGGTGAGCACCATTTACAGGTGTTAAAAAATTTTTTTGAACTGAAGTAAAACAGCTAACACATTTGAATTATTAGTAATTTCTGTGAAAATTTTGGAGGAGTGCCATCTATATTTTGAATAAAACATTTCTTCAAAAAACTATAAAAAGCACTTCAAATATATTTCTCAATCTCAAACTCCAACATTTAATCAACACAATATGTTTCTCAACATTTGTCAACTCAAATCCACAATAAATTTTCAGTGTTTTCAAAGGCTGAGATAAAGGAAATATATCACAATATTTACAAACAAAAATAATTTACAATTTATTTTACAACTTCAATGTACAATTTTAATTTATAACTGCTCAAAACCAAGAACACTATATACATACAGTGAACATATATTATAATACAAAATACAAAATATGGTATACTCAATATACCTGATGATCTCTCAGTGTAGTACTAGCAGCCTAGTCTGCTACCCTGTCAGTCTGTCTACCTGCGATAGCAATGAAAAGCTATCGTTGAGCCATTGTCTCAGTGGTGCACAACATTAACCAAATACAACTTTAAATCACAAATCATAAGTCATATAAATAGTGGATACTTAAAACCATAGTTAAATTGAAAGACAGTGAATGTCAATAAGAATTTAAACTCTATTTCACAATATCACAATAAATATCAATAAATCACACACAGCTTAACCATGTTGCCAAAGTTCAATTCATCCCAAAAACCGATGGCTGGTGAGGAATTCAATTCATCCCAAAAGCCGATGGCTAATGAGGAATAACATAGCTAGCTAGCAATAATATGAGTACTCATTCTATTCGTCCTCAACAGGCACACACCTCAATACTTCAGCCAGAGAGGGAATTCAATTCATCCCACTAGACAAGCTAGCGAGGAATTCAATTAATATACATGATAGATGTGGTTTCAAACCATTTACAATGCTTTTCAATCAATAAGTATCCATCAAATATCATTCAAATAATTTTTCACAATTTAAAACAATAATATAAAAATAGTCATAATTTATTTCAATTAAAATTTCAAAAGAAATAACTGTTGTGCACAAACCTCTGATAACTGTCTCTTGGCTCTGACTCAGTGTTTCCTTCCCTTTCCCTGAGTCTTTGCTAACTGAAACACACAATTTGAAGTGTTTCAGTACTCATTTAAACTGTCTCTAACAATAAGGTTCAATAATTAATTTATTAAATTCTATTATTTCTTTAGTCAACCTAAGATGTTGACCCTCAATGCATTCTAGGTGAATTAGGTTTTAATGTTACCAATATATCACATTTGTAGCCTTTTAGTATTGGTACATGTTACAAAATTCATTTCCATGTATATTGCATTTTATTGCAATTTACTGGATTTCGTTATACTAATTTGACCTAGCCGGATGACCTAGTTCCCTCGGTTTTCGGGTTTCGATCAAAACTACAAACTTGTAGGTCTATGTCTTATTGCACGTGGGGCAAAATTTCAGGTCATTCTGAGTTGTGTAGTCCAAGTTATGGTCAATCTACAATTGCTAGTCAGAATGCATCAAAATTGTAGCTTTAGGTCATTTTTAGGTCACTTTTGGTTCGGTCAGTTTTTGGACCTGAAATTGTGCAAGCTATTTGGCTTGATTATGGCCATTTCTGGGCTTTGGTGTCTTCATAAGAATTGTAGATATATGTCTCAACTATTCATGGTAAAAATTTCAGGTCAATTGGACCTGTTTTGAGTGAGTTATTGCATAAACACTAACTGCTGCCCAAATGGTCAATTTTCAGGTTTTCAAAGCACTAATCCGGATTTGGTCATTTTTCAAGTCACCTTTTAAGCAGAATTTTGCTAAGCTTCCTTCATGAAAGTTGGCACATTTTGTACCTAGTTTCACCTCCAATTGGTCTTATACCAATTGGAGTCACACACTTAAGGTTCTAAGCCCAAAACATACACTGCCCTATTGTACATTGTTCACCCTTTACCAATTACACATCCTATGCTTACCAAGTCACTCTTCCATGTCATTTCTGGTTTGTACCATAATATAAACACATTTAGCAACTCATTTCTGGTCATTTTGGCAGTTTGTAATCACACTTAACATACACAATATAATACAGAATTTTCCAAGTCTAATTACAACAATTAAACACATGAATGCACCTCATTTACATGTCCAAATTCAAACCTTTATACACACATACATGCTACCATCCATAACAACATAATTCAACAATATAATTCCATAAACCAAACCATGAAACAACACATTTTGATCTTCTTCATAAGGCTGCCATAAGTTTACACATATCCATCAATTGCCATTTTCACTTTTTAAGCTTCCAAATCATACCTTACACATGGAATTCAAGTACAATACAATCAAACATTTAAATCATCATTCAAACTACTATTTACATGCAAGTATAAACTGTTCTTATTGAAGTTCCATGGCTGCCAAAATGTACCTCTCCATTAACTCATCAAACTTCAAAAATCCTTCTACAAATCAACTACCCACAACACCCATTCAAAGTTTAATGAAACAAGAATTAAAAATACATACTTACCATTTTTGAAATTCTTCAAAACCTCACCAAAACTTAATTTTCTTGCTGCCTATCTACTGCCCAAGTTTTGTAGAACAACTTTAGTGAAGGAAAATGTAAGGATCATGGCTTGAAGATGGGAGAGTGGAGCTTGCATGGAGCTTGGAAGCTTTGGCCATGGAGGTTTCCCTTCTTCTTGGTTTCGGCTGGTTTTGGCAAGGTGAGGAAGATGAGTGATCTATTTTCATATGATGTTTAATGGTCCACTTAATGGAGTTAGTGGAGCACTAAGTAAGGGTTTAATATTTGTTTTATTCTAAAATTTCCAAATTCCCACATTTAACTTCTATCTTTTGCTATTTAGATTAGATACCACCAATTTAATTTTTCATGACATTTTCCAAGTGTAACATCATTTATTTTTAATGGACATTTAGGTCAAAAGACAACTCAGGGTGTCAAATGACCACAATGCCCCTGTTCGGGTTACATTCCCAATTTTTCGGTAACACCGAGTTTTGTCGTTTTCTCGATTTCTCATTTTTCTTTGTACTAATTAATTAATTTTTCTTTGATATTTCTAATGATATTTATGCTTTAATAAGTCTTTAATTATGTCTTAAAAATATTTTTCAAGATTCCCCACGGTCCAGGGCTAGTCAACGGTCCACGCTGCAACTTCCCGGTGCAGTCACCTATCGCTAGGGTTCTCGGCTCGTTTAACTTGGTTACATTTCATTGCTATTATTTTTCCTTTGTTTTTCTTATATTTTCTTTTCACGTATTTCATTATTTTATGTCTTCTCACCCATATCTAAGTGTAGTTCTAGGCATCCTAGCTGTCTGGGCAATACTAGTCAACGGAACAGTAGAATGCACTACCAAACATAGGGGTGTTACAGAGCGACCTAGTTAGTTGACCTGGTGAACCGAACATAAAATCAGGCTAGTTCCCTCATTTAACCCGAAAAGAAGTTGACCCCAAAAAAATTCGGATGACCCATTGACCTAATAACTAAATTAATTTAAATTTTTTCAAATTAAAATTTTTCAAAAAATATTAATGATATTAACATTTTAATATTAAAAAATTTATACTCATATTTAGTCAATGAATAAGATATTATTTAGCTATTATCTTTTTATTTATAGCAATACAATAAATTTTATAAATGATATGCTTATGTTTTATTTTTAATATATAGTTAATATTTCACAAATATTAAGGAGATAGTTACTCGTTTATAAAATTATTTTAAATTGATATATTAATTATAAACCTTTAAAATAAAAAACATTTAAAATTTAAATATTTTTAATAAAAGTATTATTAAGCTATATGTAAATATAGCTTGATAAATGTTGAAGTATTCATTCTAAAAATAAAATTTAGTTAATTAAACTTATTTAATTATATTAATAAGTGTAATATTTAATTAATATATATATTTAATTAATTTTTTAATAACCTATTGATTAAATTGTTGACTCACTGGTGATTCGTCGATCTGGTTATTTAGTTGGGTCAAGCTTCGAGTTGGGCTTAATAACTATAACTCGAAGGTTATTGTTTTTGTGAAATTTTTTACTATTTTTCTTCTCTTGATGTAATGTGTCTCTTACTTATAAAATGTTCGAGAGAAACTCTAATTACTAGAATACAATAGAGAAGAACAAGAGGATATTTGAGTCTTCTTACATTCAATTAACGGAAGTATGGATGAAATTATATCTTAGCGTAGATAATTATTTTTGTGACCATATGGGTATGTATATTGAGGTCGTTAGGAATTTGATAATGAAAATTTTGTATGGTTGTAAGATATATTTAGAGGTGTTAAAAATGGATAATCATACGAATAGCATGTTTCTTGAAGAAAATATTTTTAAAGAGCAAAAAATGTTTAATTAAATTTAAATAAAATTTATTTTTTGTTTAAATTTAATTTTGAAAATTTATTTTATTAAAAAACCTAATTGAACCTAATTGGGCTCTCTAAGGCCAATAAGGTCCAATAGGGTATTTTAATTAAATAAATAAAATTTCATAATTCTTTTGTATATTTAAAGGAAAATAAAAAGTAAATAGAAAAATTTTCTCTTTTAAGACTCTTTAAATCTTTTTATTTAGGTATTACTTAGAGTTTCTATATAATTTTTTGACCTAAACCCTATAAATATCTCATAGAAAAGAAGAAAAACAAAAGGAGGGAGGGGAGGAAAGAACAATACAATACAAGAAAAAACTCTCACTTTATCTCTCTAATTTGATAATTTTGCCTCAACTCCCTCTTTATTTCTTTTTTCTTACTTTTTTCCTTTTTCTTTAAGAATTCTTCAAGATTTCTTTAAAATATATGTTATAATTTATGAATATTTATGAAATATGCCATACATTTATTCTTTCATATTTATGTGTCTTTAGATAGTCTCATATGTTCATAACATTTGTATATATATGATAAATTTGAGGGTGATAACAACTCTGCACATATTCTTTTTTCTATTACTTTGTTTTTAATTAATTTTCATTTACTTCTATTTTTGTAAATTGTATAAAAACTATATTTCTAATTTTCATAAAATTCTCATAATTTTAGTCTCAAGAATCATGAAAAAAGTTATTAAATTAAGTAAGTTATGGCTATCAAAATTATGGTATATGCATATCATGATTTACAATGCAGCCCATTTTTAGGGCTCATATCTCCCTTAATTCTTCATCTTTTTCTACTATTCTTGGGTCTAAAATTAAATTTAAGATCTTGTCTAACTTTTTCCATTGGTTTCACAAAAAAATCTTTTGTAGTTTGAGAGATATCGCAATTTTAAAAAAGTAGTGTAAATCCGTCACTATTAAAATTTTCGATTTTTATAAATTATGTGGTAATGATTTTGACCTAGTTATTAATTTTATAATTTATCTTGCTTCTGTAATTTTTCTTAAATTTTTATATTTGTTTAGATATTTTTAAAAATTTAAAAACAAAGACAATGAATCTACCATATCTAAAAATTTCATTTTGTTTATTTTTTTTTTGTGTTCAAGTTTTAAATTATATCTTGATATTATTTCAATGATATATATGATGTGACATGGTATTATGAAGTATTAGAATTAGATTAGATAGACTCATGACTATTGTATAATTTTGGCCAATTAAATGCCATATTATAAATGATTAAATTTTTAATTATAATGTTTATTTTATTTTAAAAAATAAATTACACGGAATTTAAGTAAGTATAAAAAAGGACAATAATTACACGGAATTTAAGTGGAACTTAATGGACGTAAGACAAATATTAACTTGTCATATTAAAAGATAAGGTTCTTCTTTCAGAGTAACTTACTCTAATGGCAACTGCAATAATTATAAGATAAGTATCCCTTTAAACTTTTTTGAGATAACAATTTCATATATAATATATAGTAATAATAGAAATTTATTAGATAAACACTAAAATCAGTTTTGTTTGTATTTTAACCCATGTTTGGTATGTAAATTAAATTTAATTAAATACTTGGTAAATTATAAAATAAATTAGCATATTAAAAATAATTTTTTTAGGTTGCAATTGTTTGGAACCTTTTGAGTGTTTATTAGAATAAATTTAGTTTAATTACCTTTAGAGTAACTTGGTAAATAAATAAAATACGTTAATTCTTGTAAATTAAATTTGCTTGTAAATTAAATTGTTAATAATAAATTAATTTGAGTATTCATTAAATTTCACTTAATTTAATTTAGCAACTCTATAGATAAGGAGTACTCGTGCACAAAACTTATTCATAAACAATGAATTATTTGTGTGTAAGTATAGAAATTGTATTTTTAGATAAGAATTTTGATACAAAAATAATAAATAAGACTTTTAAAAATATTAGTAGAGGACTAATTAATAAGTTTAGACCAAGCGTAAGGGTGCCTAACACTTTCCCGTTACGTACTCACTATTCTGAACTTAGACATTGGACTATGGTGAGAACGGTTGTAGAACCTTTGTAAAGAGTAAGTTGCTATCCACAACCCTATTAGAAAATTGAGTGCATCAATCAAGTCCTTTTGGTTGTCCATTCAAAAATTGATACCTTAATCAAATGTACCTCAGAAGAAATAATGAATATGTCCCAGTTATTATTCGAGTGACGACTCTTATCTAAATATGCTTTTATTGTATAAATCCTTGGTATAGTGATAGTATTACGAGAAAACAGTACTTATCAATAAACTCAATTCTATTAATATTATATTAATTACATGTCTAAAAATTACTATTTAAGAAGGAGATAAATTTCAACAACTGTCCCTGAACTTATATGGTTGTAACGCTACAGTCCTTCAACTTTAAAATATAACATAAAATCCTCTAAACTTTTAAATTTTATACAGTAAAATCCCTCTGACTTTCAATTACTAATTTTCAGTTAGAAACTGACGTAAACAGCTCCCGTATGGCGCTTAGTTAATATTTCTCTCTCATTTCTTATACAAAGTGTAAAATTATTCTCTCTACACGTAAAAATTTATTTTATTTACAGAGAAAAGAAGAATTCAATTTACACATGGCTTGAGAGAGAAAGGAGAAATACTGACTAAGCTCCATACTGAAATTATTCAGGTCAGCGTCTAACTGAAAAAAATTAGACGTTAGAGAGATTTTACTGTGCAAAATTTAAAAGTTGATGGAATTTTATATTATACTTTAAAGTTGAAGGACTGTAATGTTACAACTATATAAATTCATGGGCAATTTTTAAAATTCATCCTTTAAAAATGTGATACTTAAATAATTGATAAATTTTAATAACTATTTCTGAACTTATATAGTTATAACACTATAGTCCTTTAACTTTAAAATGTAACATAAAATCCCATAAATTTTCAAATTTTACACAGTAAAATTCATCTGACTTTCAATTACTAATTTTTCAGTTAGAAACTAATGTGAATAGCTCCCGCATGATACTTAGTCAATATTTCTCTATCATCTCTTATGTAAAGTGTAAAATTATTCTCTTTTACGCATAAAAAATTATTCTGTTTATAGAGAGAAAAATAATTCAATTTATACATATCTTGAGAGATAAAAAAGAAATACTGACTAAACTTTATGCTGAAACTGTCCAGATCAACGTCTTACTTAAAAATTAATAATTAAAAATTAAAAAAAATTTACTATATAAAATTTAAAAATTAATAAAATTTTACGTTATATTTTTAAATTGAGAAATTATAATATTATAACTAAATAAATTCAAGTAAAATTTTCAAAATTTATCCCTCAAATAAAACAAATGTGACTCACTTTATGCAATTTGTATAATTCTAGTAGAGCTTTCACAGCCACAGCAGGAAATAAAAGGTAACTTTCCTTTTTAATTATAAAATTTTATAATATTATATTATTATATAAAAAAAATAGAAAAATAGATATTTTAAATAAAAAAAATTTCAATATAATGTTATAACAAAAAAAAAATATTATTGACTCCAATGATTCGGCTATAACGGCTAAGCTAACAATGGCCACTGTGCGCAGCCCCATCGCCACCGCCAAGCCCACCGTGTCCTTCACCACTCCGCAAAACTACGCCACCAGACTCTCTCATCTCCTTGCTCTCAAGTCATTCACTCCCCTATGGTGTCCCACCATTATCACCGAACCCACTTCGCAAACCCTCTCCTCCCTAGCCCGCCACCTTGCCCCCTATACCATTTCTCCTGTTTCCGCAATCGTCTTACCTTCTCGCACAGCAATCACCGCCTTCTCGACCGCCATACTCTCACTCACAACTCCTCTGTTACCTCCGAGCGGTGACGCATTCATCATCGGCGCTCTGGGCAAAGACGCAGAACTGATTGACACTAAATTTTTGCTTAATATTTGTTCTAATATCGATAGGATTAGGGTTGTAGTTCCTCCAACGGCGACGCCGAGTGGGCTGGTGCAATCGCTGGGGGCTGGACGCGGTCGGGGGGTGATGTGTCTAGTTCCGCAGGTAGTCGGACTGGAGGAGCCTCCGGTGGTTCCAAACTTTCTCCGGGATCTGCAGGCAGCGGGGTGGGCTCCTGTTAGGGTGGATGCTTACGAGACTCGGTGGTTGGGACCTACCTGTGCGGAGGGAATAGTGGAAAAGAGTGAAAAGGAAGGAAATGGATTAGACGCAGTGGTGTTCACGAGTAGTGCGGAAGTGGAAGGGTTGTTGAAGAGCTTGAGTGAGTTTGGGTGGGATTGGAGGACGGTGAGGCGGCGGTGGCCGGATTTGGTGGTGGCGGCACATGGGCCAGTCACGGCAGCTGGTGCTGAGAGGCTGAGCGTGGATGTTGATGTTGTGAGTGGCAGGTTTGAGAGTTTTGATGGCGTTGTGGATGCTCTGCATACTAGGCTTCGAGGTTAAAGGTTTGAGTTCTAATTGTATGGGAATTAGTCTAAATGAAAAACAAAAATTTTGTGTTTTTTCTTAGTTATTAATTCTTATAATAAAACATGAATTTATTTGTTCATGTTTGAAAATTTGGGGTATACTAATTATAATTGCTAAATTCTGAACTTATAATGCAACTACAAATGATTAAACAATCAAAATCAATAAATCATGCATGCATGCGTTGCACCAACTGTACAGATTGCAAACTTACGCACTTGCAATTTCGATTGCAGAATAGTTATTTTCTCTAAGCCAAATATTCCTACTATCTTTCACATTGTGGGGAACAGTTTTCGGTTCATAAATTATTAAACCGTTTTGCTAGGTGATAGACACAGAAAGAAGCTGTACAGAATCAGTTAATCACACATAATCTTTAAAAACAATGATGGCATTAGATTTTTTTTAACGTTATAGTAATGATGTTTAAAGTTGACACTTTTATTCTCTGATGTGCCTTTATCACCTTTAATGTCTTTAATCTGTATAGAAACTAGAAAGCACAAAAGTGTACTATGTATTGCCTTTGTAAAGTTATTTATTTATTTATTTATTTTTTGGATCATATTCGAGCTAATCCTAGTTTGATTCACTTTAGATGTAACAAAACACACAAAAGATTGGATGACAGAAAGTTGAGTAATTGTGGTGGGGAACTTTAGCTAAGATGCTTTAAGAATATGAGCAATGTTAGAAGGCTTCAATGAGAAGAAAGTGGTGTCCTGTTCTTCCCTTTTCCTGCTTAAGCAAGAATGTGGAAACTGTTTGTAATTGTGAAAAACTTACAATGATGTGTACACTAATTATCTTCAGTCTGATTCATCTGTTTTCTGAAATTTTCCTGTTCTTTTCATTATCATTATTGTTGTTATTGTTAACGTTACAATCATTGTTATTATTGCTTATTTTAACCCTTTCCTCTCTCTATTTAGAGAACTTCCCTTGGCATTTATAGCTGTGAAAATAATTAGAGAAAAAGAAGTTGCCGGTTGAAACATGAAGATATATGTCAAGATATGCTATCTTCTGCATACGTACTTGTCTAAAAAGTAAAAAAATAAAAATCTGGTATCAGCACTCAAGTCCCATCTTGTAGAACTTTTTCTTTGATAGTTGAAGTGAAAGCTTTCTAAATGATTTTTGAATGGGAGGAGTTATTCAATAATGTGTTAGTACTTAGTACTGCTATTTTATCTGGAAATTAATCAACATCATATTTATCTCCAGAAATTAATGGGAAAAATTTTAACCATTGTATTACTCTACAAAAAAAAAAAAAAAAAATCAACTGTGTAATGCCTGTAATTTTACAGGAAACATTGTAAATGAAAAGACTGATTAGAAGAGAAATATACAAGTAATTAAATTTTGAATATGATAAAATCTTAAAAAATACACAAACTTATAGGCAGTATATTGCAGCAAAACAATTCTTGTAATCACTACACAAACTGACTATGATCCATACCAAACAGAAACAGACACTCATATCACCTAGCTACTTGTTATATCCATAAATTATCCATTCATATGATAATGTGAAATTGACAGTATACTATATGGCTTCATCAGTTCTGTTATTTTCTCTTTGACTTGAACCCTGATAGAAGCTTTAGCACATCTTCCATAGATGGCCGATCAGCTGGCCCGCTTCTTGTGCAGAGCAAAGCAACTTCAAGAGCCATTTTTATCTCTTCTCGCATTGACTCAGAGGAACCGGCTTCATTCTCATCATAAATTTCTCTTAAAAGTATCTCCTTAGGCTTGCTCTGTATGCTTCCTCCCGCATTTGTCAGTCTACCATTAGTCAAGATTTCTATAATGATCTCTCCAAAATTGTATGTATCCATGTAGAGCGCCTCTTTTATGTTGCTATTGAATTTGCCTGTTAGAAAAATTTAAGACAAATGTTAATTACTACTTCTGCTGCTTAAAATATATTAAGGTGAAAATAGTTAGAATTATTTTCATTTTTTTTAAATGGTGGCAAGTTTGTTAATCTTGACTGTGATTCTATGTATAAACTGTAACATTCTATGTATTTATGTTTGTGTGGAATATTGACTGTGATTCTCTTTGTACTTAGACAAGCAATGAGTTTCTTTGTTGGACTTTTTGTAGTTTGCCCAGAAGGTTCTGTCCTTGCTACTTCCATTTGGTTTCCTGACATTCTTACAACTTTAACTAAACTAGGAACGTTGACGTTTAAAGTAAGATGATTCAAAAACAGGAATTCATAGCACAAAAAATCCTGTGCATGTATGGCATGAAACAATATATGCAACAGAGTGGTGGTAGTAAGGAATACCTGTTTCTCTCATTGAAATTGATCCTGGAGATGAGGATTTAGTCATTTCTGCAAGGCACTTAATCCCAAAATCAGCCAAATGTGGTTCCATATTTTCGTCAAATAATATGTTGCTCGACCTCAAATCTCCATGGGGCATTGTTGGATAGCAGTCATGGTGAAGAAAGCAAAGTCCCCTTGCAATGCCAATCACAAGTTTGTACTTGGCTGCCCAATCCCTCTTCATATTAATTTTCTCAGCCAAATTTCCATTAGGCAAGTTGTCATACAAAAGATAAGCTAGTTGTTTGTTGTAGCAAAATCCCAGTAATCTGTTCAAATTTTTGTGCCTTGCATTTCCCATTTGTGTTACAAATTCTGTCACAATCTTCATTCTCTTTGCTTTAAATTCAATGTTTTTCACTGAAACAGTTATTCCTGTGGGTAGAACTGCTTTGCAAACTGAAGCTGATAGAGGCGGCACAGCTTTCTTGGACTCTGTGGAACTAAAGCTCCTCAAAACATCATTTGCTGTGAATTGAGGGAGGCCACTGAAGGAGGCCATTTTCCATTGGCCTTTACTTCCTCTTTGAATATAGAAGATCCCCCAAGCTGATGCTACAATGAACATAACCACCCCTGCACACAGCAGAATAACCCATGTAAGCTTCCTCGTGCCTTTGCTGCCGAATATTGCCATTGAAGCATGACATGGCCGCAGGGGTGCTCCACACAGCTTTTGATTTCCAGAAAATGCACTACTGCCCATTAATCTAAACACATTGTTGGAGGGAATGGATCCAGAGATATTGTTGAATGACACATTTAAAAGTGCTAAGCTTGAAGAGTCACCAAATTTTTCTGGGATTGGACCACTGAAGTTATTATGTGATAAGTCTATGAAACTTAAATCTAGAAGACTTGCAAGCTCATCAGGAATATTTCCTGTAAATTTATTATTAGCTAAATCCATCTTCCTAAGAGCCTGACAATGAGAAATACTTTCTGGGATATTCCCTACTAGGTTGTTCTCGTGCAACTCAATAACAATAACAGATTTGCAAGAGTGGAAAGGAGGAAAGTTGCCTGAGATATTACAAGCTGATGCTGAGAAGTTTAGGAGAAGTGGCAAAGACCATGTAAGCACTGGGATGACACCTCCAAGACCTGGATTGTTGGAGATATTGAAGTATTGAAGCTTTGAAGCTTGAAAGACATCTGAGGGAATACCACCGGCAAACTTGTTCCTCGAAAGGTCCACATATGTGATGTCAGGAAGATGGATGAATTTCAGGGGTATCTCACCTGAGAAGGAATTTTCTTCAATTCGAAGACGCACAAGCGAAGAACAATTGGAAATGGATGGTGAAAGACTGCCAGTAAAATTATTTGAAAAAAGGATCAACTTGAACAGTACACCTCCTGCACAAATATCTGGTGGAATGCTGCCCACCAAATTGTTGGTGGAAACATCCACCCACTTGAGCTTTGAGTTCCTGCCCAAGTCCTGTGGAAGAGACCCAGAGAACAAATTATTCCATATTGGTAGGGTGTCCAGTGATGGAAGCTGTGCAATGCCTTGTGGGACAGTGCTATTCATATTATTGTACATGAGACTTAGCAGCCTAAGATTCTTTAACTCTGCAAAACTCTCCGGTATCGGCCCAGAAAGTTGATTATCGGAAATATCTAAGCTACTAAGTGGCACAATTTTGCTAAACTCCCATGGGACCAACCCGGTGAGGTGGTTTTTGAAAAGGAATAATGACTGGAGCTTGGTGAGATTGGAGAGTTGCTTTGGTATCGAACCATAGAGATTTGCATCCGCTATATCAAGATATTGAAGCTTACTCATGTTACCCAACTGCCAAGGGATACCTCCATGATAGGAATTGTAGCCAATTTCCATGCGGTTCACTGTCTGGAGTCTGCCCAGTTCTGGTGGTATCTCACCACTGAGGAAATTACCTGCCAGGTGTATAACCTCCAGGCTCTTGAAAGAACCGTACTTTGGTGGGATTGGTCCATCAAAGAAACTCCCAGCTAGATTAAGAATCTTAAGATATTCAAGCTGGGAAACTTCTACTGGCAATGGCCCTGAAAAGCTGTTACTGAAGGCATCAAGTACAACAAGGTTTCGAAGACTGGAGATTCCACCTGGAAACTGGCCAGAAAAATTATTTCTGCTGAAATCTAAGCTTCTCAGATTGGTGAGGTCAAATATTTCCAAAGGAAGATGCCCGGAGAATGAGTTGTGACTGAGGTTGACATCAACAAGCTCAGTGAAGACACCAAAATGCTTTCTCGGCAATGCGCCACCAAGATTCTTGGCAGAAAGGTCCAGAGCAATAACAACAGTGGAGTTCTTGTTGCACTTGACACCAGACCAAAAACACGCATGAATTTTCTCTGATGGGTTCCCTCCAAAAGGCAGTAACCAGTCAGCCAAACTATTACTATCGTCAATAAGCTCAGATTTTAAGCTTAAAAGCGCCTCTGAGTAAGGATCAGTGGCCAAAACCACTATAGTAAACATCAAGGCCAAGAAAACCTTCGGGTACAAGAAATGGAACATCTCCATTGGAACTCGCAGCAGAGGAGGGAAGACAACTATGGATACCAGCCCTGGATTTAAAAGAAAAAGAATGTCTCAGTGTTTTGCTTTGGATGTCTCACGTCTGTGATTTTGTTGGATGAGAGATGCATGGGGACTAGAGAAAGATTGCATAAAAGGAGGGGAGGGAGGGAATGACGCATGGGGATTAGTTGATATTTGAGAATATTATCGTGTGGATTTTGGGGCAAGAAGGGACCCTTAGGATCATAGTTTACTTGGATGGTGTTCGCCACTAAAGAGGATAGCTTTTTCCGACTGGATGCATCTCTTCCTCGCTTTTCAATGGAGAGAAAAGGAAAACAAATATATATATATATATATATATATATATATATATAAGGATTAAGGAAAGCATACAATTAACTACTAGGCAATTATCATGATAAGTACCTCTATGAGCTAGTTTTTGGAGTATGTAAAAGCATCAATAATGTCACAACAGATTAGTAATGTAATTCATGCAACATAGGCTGCAAAAACGCATATCAAATTTGCTTGCCTCAATTATACTTTCAAAAGGAGTACAATTCATATATAGTATTGAGTACACTCTGCGTGCATACGAATTTGCATATATTACTATAAAATTTTCGTTGCCAATTAATTGTTAGTGATTAAAGAATAATGAATAGTGAAAGGGTTTTTTTTTTATTAGATAGAAAGAATTGGAGCATCGGGATTCGAATTTGATTCAGTTAGATCGATTATTATACTTTTTTCATTAAATTAAGTGAAGACGTTAAAGAGTTAAATGGATAATTGAATATATCATCTAATTTTGAAAATGTAAATATATATATATATATATATATATATATATATATATATATATATATATATATATATATATATATATATATTTAAGGGTTTAATTAAATGGCTATATATTTTTTTTCTTTAAATTAAGATTTGATTTTTTTTTTTTTTGAAAAAAAATTATGTAGGTGTTCAATTATTTGAGAGACAAATTTCTCCTGCACATGGGTATTGATTAGAGGGAAAGGCAGTAGTTAGTTTTTTGAGCCGGCATTGAATTGGTAGTGGTAAGTGCAGCGAAGATAGAGAAGAATAAAGACAATGGATATAACTGTACTGTACGTGTGATTGAAAAGCAAATCTCTTTCTACCAATTTAAAAATATGATTAGGTAGTCCCCTGTGTGCCCTAGATATTCGTGTAAAAAAAACTTATCAGTAAAATGCTTCTTTGGAGTCCAAATGCAAAGATTTAATAATTTAAAATTAAGGTAAATTATAATTAAAATCCTAAAATTCAAAAAAATTTATAAATTAATTTTTAATGTAATTTTAATTAATAATTTGATCCTTTCATTTTGCTTTAGTTAATAAATTTGTCCTTCTGTTAACATGAAGACCAGTCTACCGTTAATGATTTATGAAATGACAAAATTGCCCAGTGACTAGAGAGACCCACCCCATCCACCACCTTCCCTCGACCCGCCTTTGCCCTCTTTCTCCAGTGATCCAATCTCACATTCAGACAATCTAAACTTTTCTTCTATAAATGCAAGCCTAGAAAATGATGATGCCAATCTCTTGCCCAGATCTAAAATCGAAAACCTATACCTGCGCCTGCCAACAACCACAACGAGCCTACAAGTGAGAGTTCCTGCCAAAAGGGTCATGTCATTGCTCATCATGGTCATGCACTCGGGTGAACTCACAATTTCGATGGCGAGAAAACCAGTAAAAGGGCATTTCTGCCATTAAAAAAAATTTTAGTGGACTTTTTTTCTTTGACTAACGATAAATTGGGCTAAAAATTAATAGAAAGACAAATTTGTTAATATATTTAAAATTTGGGGACAGAATTATTATTTAAACTTACACTAGGGGTAACTTATAAATTTTTGCTAAATCTCAAGGACCTACTTGTAATTTAATCCTATTTTTAATAGCCACTTAAATCTGAAATGCTGCAGAGCTGTGGTCCTACTGGGGTTTGTTTGGACATGGAAACAAGAATAGAAATGGCAAATGTCCTTCAGTTTCGTTACTGCAAAGATTTTTGTTCCTTTCAGCTTCATTGGGTGAGAAAATTTTTGTCCACATACACATGGGGAGCACTGCATAAAAGAAAATAATTTTTAAACACTATTATCATAATTTGATTTTTCATTTTTATAAAGATAAATTTACTTAAGTTTTTAAATAATTTTAAAAATATAATTAAAATAGTAAGCTTTATTTATTTTTTAAATCTATGCTCTCATATTTTTAAATTAATAAATTTTATTTTTTAATGTATATTAAATATAAATAAATTAATAAACTAATATATTATTATGACATCAGGAGAGTCCCTGCTAGTTAGGGGTGTGCAGTTTTCAGTTTAAATCAAAAAATTGAATCGAATCGATTAATTCGGTTCAATCGGTTCGGTTTTAAAATTTAATCGGTTCGGTTTAGTTTATAATTTTGATAATTTTAGATTAATCGGTTCGGTTCGATTATTTTCATAAAAAAATAAAAAAACCGAACCGAAATTATTAATATATATAAGAAATAAAAAAATCGAATCAAATTGAATCGAACCGAATCGAATCGAACCGAAATCAAAGAAAACCGAACCAAACCTTAAGATTTTTGAGTTTTGATTTCTAATTTTTTTGTTTTTATGTTTTTATTATTTAGATTTAATGTTAAAAATATGAAATTTTATAAATTTCGGTTTGATCGATTTAAAATCGAACCGAACCGATATTTATCGATTCGATTCGATTTTCTCTTATCAATCGGTTCGGTTCGATTTTTAAAATTTTTAATTTTCAATTTTCGATTTTATCTGTTCAGTTCGATTCGAAACTGAACCGACCGTTTGCACACCCCCAGTGCTAGTGCGGGCCGCAACTTCCAGCAACCAACCCTTTGTAGCACACTAAGGCCGCGGAAAATGATCCCGGGAAGAAGGTGGCTCGGCCATTAATTATTTCTCAATTAATGTGCTATAAAAATCTCTGGCCATTTCTTCTGTATTCGTTTCTCTGCAAATAAATGAATGCTTTAAAAGTTACATGCAATTGATGTACAATCTGTTTTTTTTCAAGGCCGTTTCTCCATATTGAGATTAATTTTTCATGTCCTCGTGTCTAAATAATACATCAAGACAAGTTAATTTATGCCAATGAAGACTAAAATTTTCTTCTCAAAAAATTTTGTCGGCAAAATGAATGAAATAAAAGAATACCACAGATGCGTTATGTTATATACGTTGTGTTATATATGATAATTAAATAAAACGAAATGTAAGTATTATAAAATTATGGTTAAATTAGCTATTTTGTATGAGAGTGAATATCGAACATCTAAAATAGAACATACTTGAGGATCTCAATTGGCAAAATCAACTTGAGAGAATTCAAACAGTATAATCCATTTTTCTCCTCCAATTAAACTTTATGAAGTAATTATGTTAGTTTGTTAATATCAGAAGAAAGAGAGAGAATATTAACATTTTCTAGTAGTGCAATAATAAAAGCACATGATTAAGGGTCTTCATTGTTATCAAGACTTGCATATTGTAATGATACTAATAATCAACTTTCTTATTAAAAATAATAGGACTATTGTAACACCCCTGATTTTTATATATTATTATTGGGCTTCGTGTAGGTATCCTCAATTCGCGGAAATTCGACAGTTGTGGGATGCGTGAATTTCCTACGCATGCACTACCGGAAAAGTCTCCGAATTGGATCGAGGTTTTGGCTACCCCACCATTGTCAGGCATCCCGAGCGCGTTCCCGAAGTCGGAATCGGCAAAGGTAAACCCGAACCTTACTTTTTCGTAATTTTCTAGTGCTTAAATAGGATTAAAAATCCATAAAATATTCGTGGTAGCTTAGAAAATTACGATTCTTTTTGCAATAGCTTAGTAATATTTCTAAGGACCGCGGGGCAGAGTTTTATAATTTTTAGAGCTTATTTGAGTAGTTTTTGCAAAAATAATCAATTATAAGGACTAAATTGAAATTTTACATATTGTGATGAATGATTGATTTGATGGGCCCACGAGGGGCTGTGTGATGTGATTGAGTTGTGGATATATGGATTGTGGATATAGAAGTGTGTTTTGAGCCCTTTTGCAGGTTGGGTAGGTCCTAGGTATAGGGAAGATTCTGCCGGATTTTCGGCACGACTTAGGATGTATTGGTCTTTTTCTTTGTTTGTATTGAGTCAGATTTATTAAATGATTGTAATAAAATTGTCAGATGAGACAGATGACCTTCTTCCTCCGCCCAGCCGCCACAGTGATTGTCGTCAAGTCTGTGAGTAGAATATTAATTTTAATTGTAATTTCGATATTATTATATGCTCAAGCATGCCCATGCATCACTTATATGCATATATTTATGTAGTTAAACTCTAGGCACGATTTATGTTGCATTCATAACTGTTGATGTGCCATGGATGTTGTTGTGGTAATTTGGAGCGTGCGTTGGCGTGCGTGTGATGTGGTGTGGACTATGGATAGACGGGGTAGTCACGGCTTGAGTAATTGGGACCCGATCCTTCGAGGGGTAGTCACGGCTTGAGTAATTATTTGGGACCCTCGATTTGGTTATTAAGTGGAAGTCCGAGCTTGAGTAATTCGGCACCAGTTGGATTTAAGAGAGTCAGATAGGGATCGGCTCCCATATGTTATGATTGATACTACAGGTGTGTGAGTGCTCCAAATTACCTTTCGATGCTATGATGTGAATTTATTCTTGATGTTGCACTTCATTCCACGAGTTGCATTAGTTTTAGATAGTTATAGAGATTATGGTTAAAATTGATATTTTACTCTCTGAGTCGAATGCTCACTCCTGTTCAATATTTTTTCTCAGGCTACAGGAGGATTTTATTGTGGTTAACCTGCTTTTCTCCTTCGCAGGTTGTTTATCAATAGTTTTGTAATTTTATTTACTCCTAGAATTTCCGCATGTGTTAGAAATATTTAAATGATTCGGGTCTGTAATATAAATTGTCATGTGGACCTGTAAAATTATATGCATGTTTGATGGATTGGATGAGGGAGCTGAGCTTCCATTTATTTTTATGCCGATATGAGTATGTGGAGGGTGAGCTGAGCTCCCCAATTGATGATATATTTTGTTTACAGGTCGGGTGAGTCAAAAACTCCCCGTTGAAAGGTCCACTTTATGGCCGGATTCTGTCCGGTTGGTTTCTTGAAATTGGGCCCAAATGGGCCTTAGAGTTGGGTTAATGAACAGTTAGGCTTACTACGGGTCTCGGGGGCTTTAGGCTGGCCCAGGTCCTAGTGCCGGTCCGGCCCATAGGTTGGGTCGTGACAACTATCAAGATTTGGCTCCAATGCTATAAAAAGGCAAAATATAATAGGGTATGCAAGTTTCTTAGAATCTCCAATAAAATTGAAAGATCAATTAATTAGAGTTAGTCCTAGCCACTATTTGGTTTAGACAATCAACCGAACTGAGATTGGTCTGAGTCAAATTCATAATTGGATTGGGTTAACTATTTCATTTTTAAATTGGATTGAGACTACGGAAGCGGTTATGGTTCTCCCTCCTATGAATCAAAATTAGAATAATCCAGTTCGAATCAATTCCAGATAAATTTAAAATTTTTCAAATTTTATTATACACACACGCGCGCGCGCGCACACACACACACACACACACACACACACACACACACACATATATATATATATATATATATATATATATATTATTTTGAGTATCTTTAATTTTTTTGACCATTTTTAAATAAGTTACACATTAATTTCTATGAATTTTTGAATTCAATTAGTGCATTTTAGATTTTTAGATTCAATTTAAAATTTTTAAAATTCTATTTTTTTAATATTTGATTGTGAACATCTTTAATTCTTAGACTATTTTCAAATAAGGTATAGAATAATTTTTTATGAATTTTTTAATGTTAAATAGCATATTTAGATTTTTAGGTTTAATTTAAATTTTAAAAGTTTATTTTTTTTACTATTTTTCTAGATTATATAGATCATTGTGAATGATATGCATTCACAAGTGTACGGATTCATATAATTAATAAATAAGGAGTAGAGTATCGTCCATAGGTATTATCCTTAATTACTAAATTTTATATTAATTTTACTAATATTTAGACTATCAAAATAAATTAAATTTAAGAAATTAAAATTAAACTAAAAATGAAATTAACTAATATTGAAAATTAACTAATAAAAGTAATAAAAATTTTGAGTTTAAAATCAAGTAAAAAAATGGCTAGATATTGATTTCACTTGACTCAATAATTAATCTCATTTAATTTTGCATAATAATCAATTTTAACTACTCATAAATAATTAAAAGCATCTATTAATCCCTTCCGAGTATCATTAAACCTTCTAATTAATGAATTAATCCCTATTTCTCAATAGAGAGTTATTAAATTAATTAGAGAATTAAGATAAGATTATTTTAATAAAATCCTATAGATCTAATTTTAGTTTTCACTCTTAATTGAAATCTATTATAGTTGTTATTAAATCAAATTCATAATCATGTTTTCTAACAATGGATTATAAATCTAAAATCATTTAAGTTTTTGGTTAAGATATTCAAAAGTATTAAACTAAAAAATAATAACTATTAGCAAAGTACAGAAACTTAGATAAAAATCTCGACTCAAGCTGCATTAAATCTCTAGTTAAAATATTTAGCCACTTATAATATCAAAATCAACAATAACATTCAAGCAATTAAAACTCAACATCATTCAACAAAAATAAATTTCTTCTAAAGAAAATAAATTAAAAAAGAAGAAAATAAAACTCTATAGAATGTGGATTGGTGTCTCCTCCTTTAAGCTTTCAAAATCCCCCCTTCAAGATCCTTGCTCCAGTAGAAAAATGGTGAGTTTTAAGCATTTGGAAGTGTTAAAAATATCTCTCCTCCCTAAAAATTGCAGGAATCCTCAACTAAACTTTATCTTGGACTCTTCCCCTCCTCTTGGTGAGTTATCACAAGCCTACATATCATAGCTAGTGGTGTGCCTGGAGTGAATCCCACAGTTGGTCATGCGCATTTTACAACCTCAGGGAGCTAGGGCTGAGCAGAATTCGGTTCAAATCGAAAAATCGAACCGAATCGAATCAATTCGGTTCAATCGGTTTGGTTTTAAAATTTAATCGGTTCGGTTTTAATTTATAAAAATTTCAATTATTTCGGTTCGGTTCGGTTTTGAAGAGAAAAAAATCGGTTAAACCAAACCGAACAGAATAGTGATTTATATAGTCAAATCGAACCGAATCCATTTTTGAATTAATTTATTTTTATGGAAAATTTATGAATTATATTTAATTATATATATATATATATATATATATATATATATATATATATATTAATTGTTTAATTTCAATGATTAATGGTTAATAGGTTCAAACCAAAGTTAAAATTAGACCAAATAACTTGAAAATCAAGTATAAATTAAAAAATCAATCAAAAATCAAACCGATCGGTTTAAACCGAATCGAACTGAAATAAAGCGGTTCGGTTCGATTCGATTTTTCATCAATTTCGGTTCGGTTCAGTTTCTAAATTTGACGGTTCAGTTTTTATAATTTAATTTGGTTCGGTTCGGTCCGGTTTGAACCGATTGCTCACCCCTACAGAGAGCTGTGAGATCTTCTCTTCTGCCACTATGAAACTTTGTCCATTTTTCACCACTTTTTGCATAAAATGGACAAACTTCAATTAGACAAGAGAAATTCACTTTTAACTTAACTAACTATAAAATGTAAACAAAAATAAATTAAAGGACTAAATATTTACATAAATTAATAAAATTTACTCTATAAGTCCATTATATACCAATGAACATCTTTAATTCTTGGACAATTCTCAAATAAGATACACAATAATTTCTATAATTTTTGAAATTAATTAGCATTTTTTAAAATTTTAATTTTATTAAAATTTAATGATTTAAAAAATACTCTTGTGTGCTTAAGGTGAGAAATTCCAAGATTTCTTTTTAATCGGTGAATTTTTATAAATCTTATCATTATTATTATTTGAAAAAATATTTACATACGAATAATTTTTTATTTTTCTTTAAAGGAAATGTTTTTATTATTTGTTAAAATGCTATATAATGTGCATACATATTATATAAGATATGTATATAAGATATGTTGGTGTGGAAATTGAAATTTTTATATGTTCTTAAACTATTTATGAGAAATTATTTGTATTTTAAATTAAATGAAATTGGGAATTGAGATGGAATAATGTTAGAACTAAATAAGATAATTTCTTTTAGTTGATTTAAAATGGATAGTGTTAAAATTTTATTGGAATATAATTGATGTGAATTGGGATATGGATAAAGATTTATTAAATTTTTTGTAAATGAAATTATTTTATGAATTATGGTGTGAACTAATTAATGGATGGTCGGTTTAATCATTATTAGAGGTCCAAATATGACATTATTTAATTAAAATGAATGTTGATATTTTATTTGTAGCTTTATTACATTAAAAATTTTTCAAGAATGTTGATTTAAAATTCACGTTGAACCATAACTAAAACTGGGCCAGTTCCATTTTGAACCCAATTGGACCGGGGTCAACCAAAACCATAATTATAAAAAATGGAACCATAACTATTTTAAAACCGGACTGGAATCGTAATTGAACCAGAACTAGTTCAAACCATTTGAATTTGGGGCGGTTTTAGTTTAAGCATCCAAGGGTCAAGAAATCAATGGTTCTGACCTGAAACCAGCCCTTGGCTAAGTCTAATTAGAGTTAAATCGAATTCAACTTATTTTATAGTTTTGGTTATTTATTAAGAAATGGACTGAAATAAGTATTAACATGAATGTTTGATAATAAGATAATTGATAAGATTACTAATATTTACATTTATAAGAAAGTGCATGTAACACATCGAGGATAAAAATGAAAAAGGATCGATTAAAATGATTTGATTATATCAAACGTTGAATATTAAATGTCCTTATACGAAAAAAATAATAAATTAATTATTAAAAAAGTGAGAAATAAAAGAGATACATCTAAAACAACATAAAAAAAAGTAATATCAAAAAATTTATAATTTTTAATTTTAATGCGAAATTAATTTTAATCAGGGTTAATGACAAAAAGGAAATCTATATAACAACCCAAACTAATTTATAATTAGTAAGTAGTTGTTGTTATTGATGTAATACATTTATAGTTTTCACTCTTAAATGATTACATGATATTAAACTTGATTAATTATTACATCATAAAGCAAGGAGACCCATTTTTCTTAAAAATATAAAAGCAAGTATATGAAAAGTGGGCCTTCATTTCGGAAAAGATTGGAGGACCCAAATTGGCAAAATCAACTTGAGGGAATTCAAACGGTATATTCCATTTTTCTCCCTCAATTAAACGTTATGAAGTGATTATATTAGATTGCTAATATCAGAAGAAAGAGAGAGAATATTAACATTTTCTAATTGTGCAATAATAAAAGCACATGATTAGGGGTCTTCATTGTTATCAAGACTTCATATTGAAATGATACTAATAATCAACTTTCTTACTAAAAATAATAGGACTATCAAGATTTGGTTCCAATGCCATAAAAAGGCAAAATATGATAGGGTATGCATGTTTATTAGAATCTCCGATAAAATTAAAAGATCAAATAATTAGAGTTAGCCTTGGCCACCGTCTACTTTAGACAGTGAACCGGACTGAGATCGATCTTAGTCACATTCATAATTAGATTAGATTAACGATTTTGTTTTTAAATTGGATTGAAACTGTAGAGGTGGTTGCGGTTCTCCCTCTCGTAAAACAAAACCGGAACAAGCCGTTTCGAATCAATTTCAGATAAATTTAAAATTTTTCAAATTTTATTTTTTATATTTTTTTCTAGATTATATATATTATTTTGAGTGTCTTTAATTTTTTGACCATTTTCAAATAAGTTACACATTAATTTTACTGAATTTTTGAATTTAATTAGTTTATTTTAGATTTTTAGGTTCAATTTGAAATTTTTAAAATTCTATTTTTTTAACATTTGATTGTGACCATTCTCAAATAAGGTGCACAATAATTTTCATGAATTTTTTTAATGTTAAATAGCATATTTAGATTTTTAGATTCAATTTAAAATTTTAAAATTTTATATTTTTTAATATTTTTCTAGATTATATAGATGATTGTGAATGATATGCATGTGTACAAATTTATATAAGTAATAAAGAGTGAGTAAAGTATCGTCCATAGGTTTTATCTTTAATTACTAAACTTTATATCAATTTTACTAGTACTAAACCTTCAAAATGGATTAAATTTAAGAAATTAAAATTAAATTAAAAATGAAATTAACTAATATTAGAAATTAACTAATAAAAGCAATGAAAATTTTGGGTTTAAAATCAAGTAAAAAAAATGGCTAGGATATTAATTTTACTTGAGTCAATAATTAATCTCAATTAATTTTGTCTAATAATCAATTTTAACTACACAAATAATTAAAAGCATTTAATAATTCATTCTAGGTATTATCAAATCTTCTAATTAATGAATTAACCCTATTTTTCAATAGAGAGTTATTCAATTAATTAGAGCATTAAGATAAGATTATTTCAACAAAACCATATAGACCCAATTTTAGTTTCTACTTTTAATTGAAATTTATGATAGTTGTTATTAAATCAATTTATAATCATATTTTCTAACCATAAATTACAAATATAAAATCATTTAAATATTTGGACAAAATATTCAAAAGCATTAAACAAAAAAACCACAACTATTAGCAGAGTAGGAAAAATTAGATCAAAATCTAGAGATTAAATCAGGTCAAGCTACATTAAATCTCTAGCTAAAATATTTTGCCACTCATATTGTCAAAATCAACAATACAATTCAAATCATTAAAACTCAATATTATCCAACAAAAATGAATTTTTCCCCAAAAAAAAAAAAAGAAATTAAAAGGGAAGAAAATGAAACTCTATAGGATGTAAATTGGCGTCTCCTTCTTTAAGCTCTCAAAATCCCCCTTTCGAGATCCTTGCTCCAGAAGAAAAATGGTGAGTTTTGAGTATTTGGAAGTGTCAAGAATGTCTCTCCTCCCTAAAAATTGCAGAGATCCTCAACCAAACGACTCTTTCCCTCCTCTTGGTGAGTTGTCATAAGCCTACATCTCACAGCTAGCGGTGTGCCTGGAGTGAATCCCGTAGCTGGCCATGCGCATTTTACAACCTTACAGGGAGCCATGAGACATCTCACAATTAGTGGTGAGATCTTTTGCCACTATGAGACTTTCTCCATTTTTCACCACTTTTTGCTTAAAATGGACAAACTTCAATTAGACTAAAAAAATTTACTTTTAACTTAATTAACTATAAAATGTAAATAAAAATTAATTAAAAGACTAAATATTTACATAAATTAATAAAATTTACTCTATAAGTATCTTATATATCAGTGAACATCTTGGACAATTGTCAAATAAGGCACACAATAATTTCCATGATTTTTGAAATTAATTAGCATATTTAAAATTTTTAATTTTATTAAAATTCAATGAATTAAAAATATACTCTTGTGTGCTTAAGGTGAGAAATTCCAAGATTTCTTTTTAATTGGTGAATTTTATAAATTTTATCATTATTATTATTATTATTTGAAAAAATATTTACATACGAATATATTTTTTTTAATTTTTCTTTAAAGAAATGAGTTTATTATTTGTTAAAATGCTATATTGGTGCATGCATATTATATAAGATATGTTGGTGTGGAAATTTAAATTTTTATATATTTCTTAAACTATTTATGAGAAATTATTTGTATTTGGAATTAAATGAAACTGGAAATTGAGATGGAATAATATTAGAACTAAATAAGATAATTTCTTTTAATTGATTTAAAATAGGTACTGTTAGAATTTTATTGGAATATAATTGATGTGAATTGAGATATGAATAAATATTTATTAAATTTTTTGTAAATGAAATTATTTTATGGATCATGGTGTGAACTAATTAATGGTTGATGGATTTGATCAATTATTAAATGTCTAAATATGACATTATTTAATTAAAAATGAATGTTGATATTTTATTTGTAACTTTATTAAATTAATTTTTTTTTTCAAGAATGTTGATTTAAAATTTATATTGAACCAGCACTAAAACTGGACCAGTTCTGTTTTGAATCAGATTAAATCAGGGGCCGCCCGAAACCGTAATTATAAAACATGGAACCATAACTATTTTAAAATCTAACCAGAACCGGCCTGAAACTGTAATTAAACTAGAATTGGTAACCATCTGAATTTGGGGCAGTTTCAGTTTAAGCATCCAAGGGTCAAGAAATCAGCAGCTCTGACTAGGAATCGGCCCTTGGCCAAATCTAATTAGAGTAAAATCAAATTCAACTTATTTTATGGTTTTGGTTATTTATTAAGAATGAATTGAAATCATACTAAAATCATATTGAATCTATATCAACTTCGTACCAAACTAAAAAATCGAGTATAAATATTATAATTTTTTAATTATATAATATAATTATGAATATATAATGCATTATTATCTTTCATTTATTAACATTTTCTTAATAATTTTAGTTTTAAATATATTAAAATACTTTATAATTCTTAATTAATATAATATGTTTAATTTTTAATTATATATATTTTATAGTTAAAGATTATATAATTAATAAATAGTTAAAAAATATATTATAGTATTAGAACTAAATTGAAGGACTAAATCACAATTTATATATTGAAGAATCGTATCAAAATTGTATCAAAAGTTTAATTTTAGTTCTAATTCATAGGAAGACGGCGAATCAAAACCAAAATCACACATTCCTAAAACATAATAGTAAAAAAGAAAAACAATTTAAATTTCCTTCTTTGAATTGAGTTCAAAACCGAAAAAAAAAAAAAAATGAAATACCTACTTAATTTGCTTGCTACGAAATTCTGGTGACATTGGCAGAACAACAAATTACTTTACACCAATTTGAGTGAGTGTAGAATTAGCGGAAGATAGAAATTTCCTCCTAAGCAAAGGAAGGTTGTTGAAGTGAAGGCTGGGGCTTACTCTTCTTTTTAGGTGAAAAAACAAAACAAAAATGCATTCTTTCTTTTGTTTTTTTTAATAAAAAAAAATCCCATTTTCTGGTCAAAACGTGAACATAAGGCCTGAATCCTGATATCATATGATTTGATTTCTAAGTTTTTAATTAATCTAATCTAATCTAATCATTGGAGTAATTAAGCACAAAATGTTGGTATGCAGGGTGGTGGTGGTTTAGCTTGTCTCTAGGATAAGACAGTTTCTCTTCGTCTTCTTTCTTATTCTTCTCATCACATTGATTTTGGTGTTAGCATGGAGAGTGGTATTGAGTCCTGTAGGTTCACTGGGTTTTATGGTTGGGCAGAAAGGATTAATAAGCGTTTGTCTTGGCAATTATTGAGAAGTTCATATACTGCATCTCATCTTCTGTGGGTGGTAATGGGAGATTTTAATGAAATCCTATTTTAGTTGGAGAAGGTGGGAGGAATTCCAAGACCGGATCAGCATCTTCATGCATTTCAGGAAGTTCTTTCAGATACGGGTTTGATGGATATAGGATATAAAGGGTACCCTTTATCAAAAGGTTAATTTGGGTCAATTTTTATCTACCTCATTGGGTGTTCGTGTGGTAGAGAGACATGATTTGTATTTGAGTTTGCCTACTGTGGTGGTCATCGAAAGGTGCAGTCTTTGCCAAAATCAAGGAAAGGCTTTGGTAAAGATTACAGGGGTGAAAAGACAAATTTCTATCTACTGTTGCTAGAGATCTTTTGATGACGACTGTAGTCCAAGCCATTCCATCATATTTGATGAAATACTTCCGTTTACCATCATCCTTCTGTGATGAATTGCGTATGATGATTAGTCAGTCTTGGTGGGGGCAAAGAATGGAGGAAAAATGGATGTATTTATGCTTGTGGCAATAGCTTTGTCGTCTGGAGTAAGGAGCTCTTGGTTTTAGAGTGTTAAAATCTAGGTATTATCCTCGGGATAGTTTTCGTATTATTTCTCCACCTAATACTCTTCCCCTCAATGCTAATGTTTCATAATTAATTGATGAGCGAAATCGTGTGTGGAGAATGGATCTCTTAGCAGAAGGTTTTTTATCCAATTGATGTGGAGCTATACAATCCATTCAGGATGAATTGAGAGTGTATTCGGTGAGAAGTGGCTATCGGTTGACGTTGATTTTGAAATCTTCGAATCAAATAACCTGGTTCTTCCTCGTTGGAGAATAATTTTAGAATTCAGAAATCAATTTGGAAATTAGATGCTCCACCCAAGATTGTTAATTTTATATGGAGAGCCGCTTTGGATTTTGTCAACGAAAGGTTTGTTACATAGACGTATTTCCTCTATCAGTCCTATCTGTTCCTTATGTACTCCTGAAGAATCTCCTATTCACCTATGTCGTGACTGGTCACAGGTGTGTAGTGTGTGGGATTTATGGTGGTTGGGTCTGCTAGAAAAATGCTCACGTGAAGAGTTGGCAAAGATTGCATGTTTTTGTTATTTCATCTGGGTTGGAAAGAATAAGTGGGTCTTTAAGCAGCGTCAGTGATCATTTCACGAGGTTGTTGCTAGAGCTGGTGCTCTTAATTCTGAATTTCAGCAAACTCGAAGGGGTGAGGGTGATGCTTTGAGGCCTTCGGGTCGTTCTCATACCTCCTCTTGGGCGCCTCATCCTCAAGGCATTGTTAGGTTGAATACGGATGTTGCCATTGTTTCACCAAATATGGTTCAATTGGGTGTAGTCTTTCGGGATGCTCGTGGGCTTTTCTTGGCAGCTGCTTCGAACAGCATGTGTGGGTCTTGGGGGCCGGCAGTTTCAGAGGCAATGGCAATTTCCTATGGTCTGCAATTGGCTGTGGATTTAAGCTTCCGGAGTCTTCTTGTTGAATCAGTTGTCTGCATGTGGTGCAATTGCTTCAGTCAAGATCGTTTGTAATTGATGCAGAATTTTGGCAGTTGTTCATGGTCTTTTGTGTGCCGCTCAGGTAATGCTGTGACTCATGCTATGGCCAGAGTTCATTTCGCGGAGGGAGAAATATAGGAGCAGGTCTGGGTGGACACTTCTTTTGATGTTGCTCATTTTGTAGACCTGAATATCTCTTCGTTTTTCTAATGAAAACTTGCTGTTAAAAAAAAAAAAAAGAAGCACAAAACGCATTTTGAAATGTGGTTGTGCATAATCTTATTATTTTATTTCTAAATTTTATCATTATTAAGGGTTGTTTGAATATCTAAACAACTAAGTTAATATGTTTGGCAAAATTATCAAAATAATTGATAATAGGTAGAGCCTTGACCCTCAAAAGTTTTCAAAATTAAAAGTTTATCGATAAATTTTAATATTTCTTTAAAAAATTACTGTTTACCTCCTAAAAAAATTTAAAAGTTGCTTACAAATTTTAATATATTTTTTAAAAAATTATTTTTTAGCCCTTCAATAATTTTATTTTTGTTTTAATCCCTACACCTTTTATGTAATTTTTTTATATTATTTAATTTTGATCTCTTAATATTTTATATTTATATTTTTATCTCTATATTTTATTAAAATTTCGTTTGAATTGGCTTTGAAATAAGAACTCTTTCAAAAGAACAATATATTTATTTTATTTTATTTCTTTTTACAAAGTAATCATAAGTATTTTTTTTTACTGAATACAACAAATAATAACTAATAGCCAATTATAATAGATATACCCTAAAAATTACGTAATTATTATATAAAATAACTAATAAGGATATATATTATATTATTTATTTTACTATTGAAATAGATATATAATTATTAATTTATTATTTAATATATTAAAATATAAAATTTTAAGTATATATAAAAATAACCAAATAATTATTATATTTATAATATTTTATATTTATTTATTATTTATTATAATTTTAAATAATCTATCCATAAAAAAATATTTTAAAGATACAAAAATTATATAATTAATAATTTTTTAAAAAAAAATAATATAATAAGTAAAAAATAATATTAAATCAGATGAAAAATAATTTTAAAAATAAAATTAATACAATCCGTAAGTGATAGATAATTAATAACTCTTATTAGTTACTTATCACCTATTAACTCTATTTTTTTTTAATTGTCATCAACTCTATGGATAATTCAAGTAGAGGTCTTAATTAATAGTTATTAATTATTTTATATTAATAAAATATAATTTAAGTTGCTAAAAAAAATGATTTTGACATATTTTATACACAGTAATTTAATAAATGCAATTCAACTTTTTATATTTATATATATATATATATATACAAAAATTCTAGTGTAATTCAAATGACAACTAATTTTAAAATATATCAAAGTATTAACTATTTTAATAAAAATTTTCAGATATCAACATCAAAACATCAAATCTAATCAAACTACATTAAGAATTCAGTTTCGATTCTGATAAAAATAAAAAACCGAAGTTTAGTTCAATTTCTTATGAACCCAACCCCATGGCTAAGTAATAAAAGATAGCTCAACGAACAAACAGGGAGAAAGGGTTATTACACTCTATTCCAAAGAGAACATATGACAATTTCCAACCAAATGGCCATCCATTGGAGAACACAGCGATTAAATAAATAGGACCTCACAAGTTTAAAGATGACTCCAACATTAGCTCAAAACATCTTCAAAAATTGAAAAAAACTTTCAAAGCGTTGTACCAAACAGGTGGATGAAACCCACAATATGGGCAGGTGTTCATTTTTTTCGTTCATGTGTATGTGTAGTACTTGTGAAAGCCAAATCCTTACTGTTATGACCTAATAATCTAAATCGGAAAAATTGAAGATGTGTTGCCTGATTTCTACAACAGCATTAATCAAGGAGAATATGATGAATAAAGGATGTTGACAAATGAAAACCCTAAGCCTCCAAAGGTACAGCAGTGTCAAGCCTCACCCGATTTAGCCGGACAGTACCAAGAATATATTCAGGCAACTCTGCTTCTTCTTTTGCCTGCAAACATAGCAGCAGCAGCCGGTAATATGTTTGTTTCCTTGACAAGCAATATCTAATTGTCTATGACTTGCATGTATTCAGTAATGTGGACTAATAGTTATCATCGCTGTGCAAGTGGGACATGTTAACAGAATGATTAGAAAATTTCTTCCAATTATAATACCACTTCCTAGCATTATTACTTAAAAATAGGTAACACTATACTCAAATGCGTCAGTTATAAATGAACCATAGTGCCCGTTACTTTTTTTTCAATTGGCCATAAAAAAAAAAAAAAAAAAAAAAGCCTGCGCTAGGAAAAGATCAGAGGAGATATCATGATCATTAGACAATAATCCCTCAAGAATTTGATCCTTTCAAGAACAAGATCAGATTAACACCTATGTAAACTTATATCCTCATCAATTGCATAGTTTCAACTTTGAATCAAGCTTTTTCCTTCACCATGTCCGAGTTACCAGTATTCAGTATGCACAATGAAACAGTAAATTTGATGCCAGCCTTAATTCGGGGCCAATCCCCTGATAGATGCATTTATTCTAATTTGTTATGGAAAGTCAATCACTATGTTATGGAAAGTCAATCACTATATTATTTCTCTGTATATTCTGTATTCTGTATTCCTATTTAGGATTTCTTATTTAGGATTTCTTCCTAATTAGTAGAACACAATTATAGGAATCAATTGTATATATATACCCATGTACAGATTAATTGAAATCATAAGAATTATCTCTTTCTACATGGTATCAGAGCAGGTCACCAATCTAGGGTGACTATTTGTTCTCACCACCCAGCTCAAAAGAGACCTTAGCTGCCGACCGGCCGTTTCGATCCCGATCAACACTATTTATTCTTACTACCCAGCTCAGCAGAGACCTTGGCTGCTGACCGGCCGTTTTGATCCCGATCAACATCGCCGGCGTCGCCTCAACCCCCTCATTCCACCACTGTATGCTGTTGCCTGATCCAGTATACCATTAAAGGACTTCTGAGGTTTGGCTCTCAGTTCCTATTTGGGTATTTGCTTGATTTGTAATTTTTGGTTATTTTGCTGCTATAAGCACTTTGGATTAGCTTTTCGGTTAGTTTTCTTTGTCTCAACAAATGGTAGACAATAAGAATGTTATTTCTGATGTGATTCCGGTGATGACTAAGATCACGGAATACAAACTTAATGCTTCGAATTACTTGGAGTGGAGTAAGACTGTTATGGTCTATTTGCGTAGCATTGATAATAATGATCACCTTACTAAAGATCCACCCACTGATGATACACGACAAACTTGGCTAAGGGAGGATGCTCGTTTGTTTTTGCAGCTTCGGAACTCGATTCATAGTGAGGTAATTAGTTTAATTAATCACTGTGAATTTGTTAAGGAATTGATGGATTACTTAGGTTTTCTGTATTATGGTAAAGGGAATATCTCTCGTATTTATGATGTTTGTAAGGCATTCTACCGTGCTGAGAAAGAGGATAAGTCTCTCACGGCTTATTTTATGGATTTTAAACGGGTATATGAGGAACTTAATATATTGTTGCCTTTTAGTTCTGATGTGAAAGTTCAGCAGGCCCAACGAGAGCAATTGGCTATTATGAGTTTTCTTGCAGGCCTTCCTTCAGAGTATGAGACTGCTAAATCTCAGATTCTCTCCAGTTCTGAGATTTCCTCTTTGCATGAAACGTTCACACGGGTCCTTCGTACAGAGAGTACTCAATCTTCACAGCCTGCCAGTAGTGCTCTTATTAGCCGTAATCCAAATGGACAACAGGGTAATAGAAGAGGAAGTAGAGAAGGAATTACAGGCAACAGAAAAAATCAGCATAATGGAGAAGCTAGTTCCAATCAGGATTCAAGAGGAGTCATTTGTTATTATTGCCATGAGCCTAGCCATACAAAATATAATTATCCGCAACTTCAGAGGAAAAATCAGCGATCACAGATGGCAAATATGGCAGCAGAGAATTTTACAGTATCTTCCTCTGAGAAAACTATTTTGGTATCTGCAGAGGATTTTCCACAATTTTTCCAGTATCAGGCATCTCTAAAGCCTACTAATTCCCCTGTCACTGCGATCACTGAGTCAGGTAAATCCACTACATGCCTTGTGTCTTCTTCATCCAAATGGGTTATTGATTCTGGTGCGACAGATCACATGATAGGTAATTCTAGTATTCTATCTGCTTTTCAGTCTAATCTCACTTTCTCTACTGTTACTTTAGCTGATGGTTCTACTTCTTGTGTCATAGGTTCTGGAACTGCGAACCCGACTTCGTCAATTTCTTTGTCTTTTATTTTGCGTCTACCAAAATTCTCTTTTAATCTACTTTTTGTTAGTAAACATACTCGTACCCTAAATTGTTCTGTTTCCTTTTTTCCTGACCAGTGTTTGTTTCAGGATCTTACGACGAAGCAGATTATTGGTAGAGGACGCGAGTCAGGTGGTCTCTACATTCTGGAAAATCATGTACCGCAGTCGCTTGTTTGATCCAGTACCTTAACACCTCTTGAAGCTCATTGTAGATTGGGTCATCCTTCTTTGTCTACCATGAAGAAGCTGTGTCCTCAATTTCAGTCTTTATCAGTACTAGAATGTGAGTCGTGTCAGTTTGCAAAACATCATCGTTTGCCTTCTGTGTCTAGAGTCAATAAACGGGCTTCATCCCCTTTTGAGTTAGTTCATTCTGATGTTTGAGGTCCTTGTTCTGTTACATCTAAAACTGGATTTCGTTATTTTGTTACTTTTGTTGATGATTACTCTCGTGTTACCTGGTTATATTTAATGAAGAATCGTTCTGAGTTGTTTTCTATCTTTTGTGCCTTTTGTAATGAAATCAAAACTCAATTTAATATTTCTGTGCGCATATTAAGAAGTGATAATGCCAAAGAATATTTTTCAGCACAATTTCAGCCTTATATGACACAAAATGGCATTCTTCATCAGTCTTCCTGTGTGGATACCCCATCCCAAAATGGCGTGGCTGAAAGAAAAAATCGGCATCTTCTTGAGGTAACTCGTGCTCTTTTTTTTCATATGAAAGTACCTAAACACTTTTGGGCGGATGTAGTTTCTACGGCATGTTTTTTGATCAATCGTATGCCAACTTCTGTCCTTAATGGGGATATTTCTTATACTGCTTTGTTTCCTACAAAATCTTTGTTCCCTGTTGAACCCCGTATTTTTTGTTGTACCTGTTTTGTGCGTGATGTTCGTCCATAGGTTACTAAATTGGATCCAAAATATCTCAAATGTGTCTTCCTTGGGTATTCCCGGCTCCAAAAAGGGTACCGTTGTTTCTCTCCTACTCTTAATCGTTATCTTGTTTCTGCAGATGTCACATTTTTTGAGTCCACTCCTTTTTTTTCCTCCATCATCTGTGTATGAGAGTCAGGGGGAGGAGGATGATCTCTTAATATATACTGTCCAACCAATGTCTAGTCCTCTCCCACAGCCTGATCCTTCTGTCTCTAGACCTACTCGACCTCCCGTTGTTCATGTTTCCAGGAGATTTGAGATTCCTGACTCAGATCCTCCATCAGCTACTTCATTGGGAGATCCTGTACCTCATACTGATCATGATTCTAATCTAGACTTACTCATTGCTCTTCGTAAAGGTAAACGTTCATGTACTTACCATATCTCTTCTTTTATTTCTTATAATCAATTGTCTTCTTGTTCTCGGTGTTTTGTTACTTCTTTAGACTCTGTTCTATCCCTAATACTGTTGGTGAGGCACTGTCTCATCCTGGCTAGTGTGATGCTATGAAAGAGGAAATAGAGGCTTTAGATGCTAATGGTACATGGGAACTATTGCCTTTGCCCACTGGTAAGAAAGCTATTGCTTGTAAATGGGTATTCTGATGAGTAAATCATGATGGTTCTGTGGCTAGGTTAAAAGCACGCCTTGTAGCAAAAGGATATGCTCAGACATATGGGGTTGATTACTCTGATACTTTTTCTCCTGTAGCTAAACTTACTTCTATTCGCTTGTTTATCTCTTTAGCAGCTACATATGATTGGCCCCTGCATCAATTGGATATCAAGAATGCTTTCCTTCATGGTGATCTTCAGGAGGAGGTGTATATGGAGCAACCACCTGGGTTTGTTGCTCAGGGGGAGTTGGGTAAAGTTTGTAGGCTTCGAAAGTCTCTTTATGGCTTGAAACAAAGTCCTAGGGCATGGTTTGGGAGATTCAGTGAAGCAGTACAGGAATTTGGTATGCAAAAGAGTAAGTGTGATCACTCAGTATTTTATAGGCAATCTGAGGCTGGTCTAATTCTCTTGGTAGTCTATGTGGATGACATTGTCATCACTGGGAGTGACTCTGCAGGTATTTCATCTCTTAAAACCTTCCTCCAAACTCAGTTTCAGACCAAAGACTTGGGATTGTTAAAGTATTTCTTGGGTATCGAAGTTATGAGAAGTAAGAAGGGTATTTTCTTGTCTCAAAGAAAATATGTCCTCGATCTATTGACAGAGACAGGAAAATTAGGTGCTAAACCTTGTAGCGCACCAATGACTCCAACTTTACAACTGTTAGCAGGGGATAGTGAGTTGTTTGAAGATCCAGAGAGATACAGGAGATTGGTAGGAAAATTGAACTACCTTACAGTCACTCGTCCTGACATTACTTATGCCGTTAGTGTGGTAAGTCAGTATATGTCTTCCCCAACTGTTGCTCATTGGGAAGCCTTGGAACAAATCTTGTGTTATCTGAAGGGCGCTCCAGGAAGAGGTTTGCTATATGGTAATCATAGGCATTTGAATGTTGAATTTTTTTCAGATGCCGACTGAAATTTGGATCTAAGGTTGACAGAAGGTCAACTACTGGATATTGCGTTTGTAGTGGAGGAAATTTAGTGTCTTGGAGAAGCAAGAAGCAGAGTGTAGTTTCTCGATCTAGTGCTGAATCCGAATCTGAGCCATGGCACAATCGGTATGTGAGGTAATGTGGATACTTTAATTACTAGATGATACAGGTTTTAAGACCTTCTGCTGCGAAATTGTGGTGTGATAATCAAGCTGCTCTTCATATTGCTTCTAATCCGGTGTTTCATGAGCGGACCAAACATATTGAGATTGATTGTCACTTTATTCGTGAAAAGATTCAACAACAGATCATCTCAACAGGACACATCAAAACTGGAGAGCAGTTAGGAGATATTTTCACAAAAGCTCTGAATGGAGCTAGGATTGATTACATTTGTAACAAGTTGGGCATGATTAACGTCTATGCTCCAACTTGAGGGGGAGTGTTATGGAAAGTCAATCACTATGTTATGGAAAGTCAATCACTATATTATTTCTCTGTATATTCTGTATTCTGTATTCCTATATAGGATTTCTTATTTAGGATTTCTTCCTAATTAGTAGAACACAATTATAAGAATCAATTGTATATATATACCCATGTACAGATTAATTGAAATCAAAAGAATTATCTCTTTCTACATAATTATTTATTTCCTTTCTCAGAGACTTTAAATTGGCTTTTGTGAACACAATCATTCCTCATAAGGTACGTTATTGTCTGCTGCTGCTTTCATACCACATGAAGCCAAATGTGAATGGTATACAACTCAACTCAACTCAACTCAACTAAGCCTTTATCCCAAAAATTTGGGGTCGGCTATATGGATTCGCTTTTTCCACTCTGAACGATTTTGGGTTAAATCCTCAGAAATGTGTAATGCTTCTAAGTCATGCTGTACTACTCTCCTCCAAGTCAATTTAGGTCTACCCCTTTTTTTCTTTCTATCCTCTAGCCTAATGTGCTCTACTTGTCTAACTGGGGCCTCCGTATGTCTACGCTTCACATGACCAAACCACCTCAATCTCCCTTCTCTCAACTTATCTTCAATTGGCACCACTCCTACCTTTTCTCTAATACTTTCATTACGGACTTTTATCTAGTCTAGTATGGCCACTCATCCACCTTAACATTCTCATCTCTGCAACTCTTATCTTAGATGCGTAGGACTCTTTCAGTGCCCAACACTCACTACCATATAGCATAGCCGGTCGTATAGCTGTACGGTAAAATTTTCCTTTTAATTTATTGGGAATCTTACGATCACATAAAACTCCCGTGGCACGTCTCCACTTCAACCATCCGGCTTTAATCCTATGACTAACATCCTCCTCACATCCCCCATCTACTTGAAGGACTGAGCCTAGATATTTAAAGTGATTACTTTGGGGTATACAAATGAATTCTAAATGTTATGAGATGTAAATTAATTCCAAAACATAATTATTTCAAAAGCAACATTATAATTTAAATGCCACAAATATGAAAATTCATTTCAAGATTCCAAGTATTTGACAGCAACAAGCTGCTGTATTTTAACATGTAATATATGCACCCTAGAAATAATGAGCTGTTCAACTCATCTCAACTAAGCCTTTATAAAATTCTCAAAAAACCACCAATAATTTGATTACTATAACAGCAGAAAAGCATCAGTGGTTACTTTATTTGTTTATGGAAAAGGTTTCTTAGATGGGGAAAAGCTGCACAACAAGTCATGGTCCATAGCCATTTAAGATATCGAGTACATACAAGTACATATAAGAAGAAAATTTTCAGGACTAAATGCCATAACAGGACAAACCTCTATCAAAATTGCCAGATCAACAACCAAGCTCGTGACATATCCAAGGACAAGGCCAATTACACTCCTTGCTACTGAGGATGATCCAATATCTACATCAATCTGCAGAATAGAGATTTTGGCAATAATCTAGTAAATTAAAGGAGCACAACTAAGTGTTCTGAATCTCCAACCTGCTAGCAAAATTAAGTAAACGAATCTGAATGACTTTTACTAATCTGAATGGTGTAGGCAAATATTGAGAGATTGGTAGATTGCAGTAATGGTTTATAACATTTTTTCCTTTTTTTTTTCATGAAATCATGTTTCTAGAAATACAAAGAATTTCCAAGTGCACTGTTAAATCTCATGCTAGACTATTTATTAGAGAATATGCAATTCAATGTTATAATAGAGGGGGCAAAAGAAGAAATGGAACATATCTATAGAAACACAAAAAAAAGAGAAACAATTTTAGTACTATTTAACCACCAGTTCTTTCACTCGGATTCCTACCAATAAAATAAATATAAGATAAATTCCACACCAGGATACATTAAATCCTGAAAACTACCAAAATGATAGTGCTTCTTTTCAAATTGAGAATATAAAAAGTCGAGGAGACCACTAGCAAGGCTGCTATAAAGGGGGAAAGTAATAATGGAAAAGCATCACCTCCAGAAAATTGTCTTGTCTGAGGTACTTGCAGGATACAGCTTTCCCCAAAAGGCAAGCTTTTGTCCCAACAGCACGCTTGACCATCCAATATCCCTGTCAATATTAAAGAGAAATAAGCTGCTCTGCACCATCAAAGGCAAAACGGGGGAACGTCACTTAAGTTCCCCACAATCTAATATTATTCTAAAAGTGTTTGATACCTCAATGATACTTGGAATTAGTTTAAATCTTGAATCCCGAAACATGTCTGTCCCATCAACAAATTTACTCAACAAAGAACTTTTATTTACTGGCCTTTCTGCAGCATAGTAGAGTACCAAGCTGTAGTTTGGTTTTCCTGGAATCTGAAACAAAAATTATGACATGCATATTCTTTTTTAGAAGACAGATGAAACTTCTAATACAAAGTAATATTTTAAGATATCAGATTAATGATGTCTCTCAATCCCATTCATCAACAACCTAATCAACAAATTAGCGTTATCATGCAGGACCAAAGGCTACTTTGTTTAGGGTACTCAGGAAGTAATTCAATCTTTTTCTGCATATTAATGTATGTAAAATCAGATAAAATGAAAACTGCAGTTTATTGTGGTATATTTTATATCTTTGTCTTTTAAACATGGATGACTCAGATGTGATTCCTAACCTAAGTATCTCAATAAAAAATATGGTTCTGAATAGGGATGAAAGAAAAAGGATTCATGTGACTGACAAAAACTAACTTTGGCATAAAGTTCAGACAAGCATAAATAGAGGCTATGTCAAAGTTCTACCATAAAATGTAGCAGGCCTTCTCAAGTTTTGTGAAACTTGGGGTTTGCATGATGGCATGAATCATGTTCTAATGTTCAAAAGTGGTTTTCCTCCTTTCCTCAAAGTACTACTGGCTTTAATGGAAGATAAAATTACACTCCTGCCTTCTCATTCACCCAAGAACCTCACATTGTAACTTGTAAGTAGCATGAATTAATTCACATTATTACCAATAATGATGGTTCCATTATTGCACAAATATATTTGGAGTTCCAGTTAATGACAATTATCATGTGAAACATTCAAGAAGCATATTTTCATCCATGATTTTAGTATAAAGTTCATTGCATCTCTCAAATGACTTCATCCATTTTGGAAATTCAAATCTTTATTCCACAAACATTAAAACTATAAGTTCTGCTGTTAAATGTTAAACAAAAATGAATTCTCACATAAAACAAATGGACAATTAAAAAAGAGTAAGCAGTAACTCCTTGTAAGCACTTGAATCGGGGGCAGATGCAGGATTAAATATTAAGGGGCCAAAATTTAAAATCATATAATTATTATAATGAATAAAATTGTGCAAAGAGAACTTTTATCAAACAATAATTAGCGTTCATTTTGTATATATAAATCATATTTTTATAAATTTTAAATAACCAGAAAAAAAATTAACAAAGAAGGTATATGTCACACCCAAGTTAGTGGATACACTCCATGCACTCAACCTAACACTTAAAACCATAAACTAAACTTGGCATCCAAAATGTTAAATGAAAAATCATGGCACAAAGACTTCATAATACAAAATAAGATATAAGAAGCTTGGAGGCTTTATTTTTTTTTTCCCCTCGCCATTTTCCATTGTCCTTTTCTATTTTCCTTTTATATCTTCATTTATATATATATATATATATATATATATATTTATTTATTTATTTATTTCTAGAGCATTCTAAATAGATATTCACACTTTACATTTAGTATTATTATTATTATTATTATTATTATTATTATTATTATTATTATTATTATTATTCCGTTCACTTCTAAAATATTTCTTTTGCATAATAATGTCTAAATTCCATAAACTGATTATCATTATTATTTTTATTATTAATAATATTATCTTAGAGGCAATGTATTATGGTTACAATATATTTATCTATTTTTTAAAATTTGGGCCTAGGAGGAAAGGAAGGGGGGGCGGCCAAGGATCTAGAATAAAAATAATTATAGTATAATTAAAAAAACATCTCCCCGTGCCCCACACCCACCAAAACAAAAAAAAAAAAAAGGAAGAAAAAAAAAACCCTATTTTGTGCATCCGCCTCTGACTTGAATCTGCATTTATAAAAGGACAAATGACAGAAAAACTCAAGATTTTACTCACTTTTCGATTGTGAACACTTATAAAATTATCAATGGGGACTATAAGCTTTAGACATTGAAGCAATTGAAGCCTGTGCCTAGTTTATCTCACTAAGATGTGCCCTGCTAAAATTGCTTGCCAATGTGGTTTAATTTAGTAATTCTTAATGCTGATTAGAATGAGATAAAGCTGAGTGGAATTTTTTTGAGTAAGATAAGGATAACTGAAAGAAGGAGGAAAAAAAAATTCTGTTTTCCCTCATTTTCACAGCTAGATCTCATTCATCTAAAAAAATTATTCAAATCATGTCGGTGCACCGTTCTGTAAGGCACATACTGTAGAAAGAGAAATTAAAGGGTGGCAACAGGTTCCTGGATGCTAATGATAATTTTGCAAGAGGTAGTCACAATTAAAAGAGAAAAAAAGCTTTCAGACTTCCTAGGTCATTCACCCTTTCAAAGCATGTCAAATTGAAGGAAATTGAAATGCATCCATCTACATACCTGAAGATTAATGACAAGTATAAATGGAAGCTTCTTCCCGGCCTGTGTCTGAAATTCAGAATATGCAGTTAAAGGATATATAGCTACTCAAAGTACACAAAACTGCAAGTATTTTGATCAAATAGTACAAAATGTGCCTTTTTCAAAGGTAAAAGAGGTACCATGCAAATCTAATGCACTAAACAATTCATGATTCTTTTCCTACAGAAACCAAAAGACATATGATCTAGCAATATAGTTAGGATGACAATAAAATGGATAAACCAAACAGGATTAATTTGCAGAATGAGAAGATATAGAGAGGTCCATTCATACCTAAAATCCACTCTTTTTTTTTTTGTTAAATATAAAAGAAAAATTTATAAACAAAAGAGGGGAAAGTAATAATTACAAGGGGGGGAGAATAAGTTATTCTACTCTACATGAATCAAGGAGTAGATAAAAAAAAGTATGGCTCCCCAACCTATTTTAAATAGTAGCAAGAGATGCTCCTTAAAGCCCCAAAAGCAAACGCCCATCATCGGTTAATAATCTCATCCCAAAACAAAATCAGGACAGGTAAAACTTAACCCTAATTCCAATTATTCTTCTTTAGCCAAATATCACAATGTTCCAAGTAGTTTAGCAAACTGAGATCATCTCTTAACCTTGTTACCCATACAAGAAGCCCTATATTCATGAGCATCAAAACTCCGTGGGCGCTTGGAAAAATCCTAATGCTCTTCAAAAACAACAAATTGCTAATCCCATATCAAATAAGAAATAAGACAACATACAAGAGCTAAGCGTGAGACCCGCTATCTCTTTAGCACAATACACATGTTTATGAATCATGTTGTTAGTCCACTAACTTGCAACATTATGGAGGGCCATTGACCTCATAAATGGCTCTAGTTTGGGATGGAATCGTGGTCTTTCAAATGATATTTGCTAATAGAAATGGGCAGACATCCGGAAAGCAAATAGAAAATGTGAACAAAGACGACCGTGAAATATGTTCTATAAGCCTCTTGAGTCCAAACTTTCCAATTGGACTAAATGAGCATGAAAAAACTCAAACATATTATTCACTAATGTAATATTTGCCATCTCCCTATCATTGAGATTTTTAAAGAATGAAAATTTCCAGAAACATGTCTCCATTTATATTTAAATAAGCAAGTAAAAATATACTTAATAAAAAGAAACTTCATAAGTTTGGTATGGATGACATTCACTATTGTCTCTAATCCTTACCATTTAAACAACAATATTGGTCAGAGTATAGAAGTTGCTGATGCTACTGTGAATCTTTTAAAGTAAAAAAATCACTGAAATTCATAGTTTAATATATATTTAATTAAACATCCAAATAAATATGATTTTCTAGTCATAATTGACTAATAGTGGTAAAAAATTGTTCATATGGAAATGAAAATGTTCTAAATTAACTAACTATTAAGCCTTCATTACAAAAATGACAAAAAAAAATCTTAAAATTTTCAAAAAACAATTACAAAGCAACTTTGTGGAACATAATTTTTCACATAAATGGGCAGGCGAAACTTAACCTAAATGGGACTTCACAAGAAGACCCGTTAGCATGGATTTAAAAAAAAAAAAAAAAAAAAAAGAAGCCCAAATATGAGTTGGATTTTCAAAATTGAGTTTCTATTTTTTTTTTGGAAAAAAAATGAAGAAATAGACAAATAACAAGCACGCTACTACTCAGTCCACTGTTCTCCCTTTCTGCTTTGAGACAAAAGAGCCACTATGTAACATTCCTTCACAGGTAAAAGTCTGTCTCTGGTGATATCTCGATCAATATGTAACAGATTTTTGCCTATTTTCTGTTACACCCAGTGATGTGGATTTTGAAATCACAGTGAAAGACTTGTCATCTGTAACAGCCGTGACAACCCGATTTTGTAGAAATTTAGAAACAAAGATTTAGAGAAAAATAGCTTGATTATTTCCCTCAAGCCTGTGGGGTTATATATACAATTTCAATGAACCTAAATAGGAAACTACACATGATTACCCTAATCAAGGAATTCCCTAATTTTAGGGATTTAACCTCCTATTACAGCACTAATAAGTCAAACACAATAGTTACATTCCTATTCTAACAGTTTTCCTAATCAAAGAAATAACTAAGCCCACTTCTAGGAAAACGAGTTTAACATGTTGCAAGCAGGATGTTCTCTGTGGGCTGATACAACTTGTGAAAAGGAAAGGGAACCTGTAAGAGACAATTGTCATATAGCCGCTACTACAACGCCAGCCCATCACTAACTACTGTTACTGGCTGTCAGTCACAATTTAACCCTTTTTTCTGCAATTTTCTAATTCATTCAAGTTTATCAGAAACAAGTAGAAAAAAATAGACCTCATAGATCCAGATTTTTCTCATGGTCTCCTACTCTCCTTGAAAGGAAATCAATTTTTCAACTGTACTCTGAAGTCTGAACACCAAAAATTAGTCTCCCATTTTCAATGTTACAATCAAACAACAGAATATAATTCACTCATAAAATGCATTCTACAGAGTATTTCTGAAAGGCATCTCTTCTCTGAAACAAATGAAGCCATATATCGTGTAGCATGGAAGACTGGTTCTATATACTACCTCATTTATGAAAAATTCCAAGTTCCTAATTAGAGCATATAGCTTGATGCAAGCTATTCTATGTATCACATATAGTGGTTTTAGAACAGCTATCCACAATTACTTAACAAGGTATAGCAGACTATCAAACAACAAAGGACTTGTCTGAAAATGAAAGCCAATTTTGGAGCACTACAAGTAAATTGTGAAATAGAAAGGTTAGGATATAATTTGTTTCACATCTTCGCCTACAATTTGAAATAAATTGAAACTCAAACTATGATTTTACCTGCACTAGACATTCGGGATGCAATGCAACTCTATCCATGGGACTATCAACTTTGAACCAGTCAACAGCTAAGAGCTTGAGAAGGGGATCCCCACCCATTACCTGAAAAAGGCTAATGATGAAATTCACATCAATAGAGAAAAAAAGAGAAGTTGGGAGGGGGGGAGAGAAGGGGGTGGTGTTGTGGGGGCAGCGATGCACTTGTTAATATTAAGTTAGAGATTACAAGGAATTCACATTGGAAAATTGTTCCCAAAAAATGTTATGAAATTGTTGATTCGAGAATATAACATTTCATAAACCACATGAAAAATAAATGGAGCCACAACATAAAGAACACCAAGGTGCACTAATGGAATCCATAAATTCCAAGTGCTAAGTTTCAACTTTTTTATGATAAAAAAACTTAGCCACTCAAAAAAAAAAAAAAAAAAAAAAAAGCCAATTGGAGGCAAATCACAAAATCAAACAATCTATGTACTAAGAATTGATCTGCCAACCTCCTATGAAAATTATGCACAATTCAACAGAAAAACAATGGCCACCCTTGACACAATCTAAAAAGGATAAAGAAATTTGAAGTTTTTGTAAATAATATAATACTAAAAAAATGCTAAACTAAAGCGAGGAATCATAATTAACTCAAATATTAATAAGAAAAATTTAGAAAAAATTTTAGAAATAAAATACAACCAAGTTAAGCAGGCCGGTGCCTAGCGATGGGTAACCCGGTGGGAAGTTGCGGTTTTCGCAACTAGGAGCCCTAAACCCGGGGAAAAATTCATAAAATAATCTTTGAGACTCCAGAGAAGGGTCATTGAGGTTTCTATGGCATTAAAATGCCAAGAAAATGCTTAGAAAAATTTTTCAATCGGTACAGATAATTTTAGTCTGTTAAGCCAAACGGAGGGCATTTTGGTCATTTCACCTTCAGAGGTGAATTTTGGCCAACTTGTCCAGTTAAGTAAAAGAAATTATGACTCAAGTATAGGGAAGTATACAGAAGACAAGGGATAGAATTATAGAAATACAGTATAATATATTATATGAACTATCTCAGCTTCTTGTGAAATTACAAAGTAGTCAAGAAAATGAAGAAAAAATATTAAACTCTAAAGCACAAATATACACGCGCGCACGTGTGTATGTGTGTGTATCAACATATTCACAAGATGAGAGTGGCAAAGATTTTGATTTTAAGATAGATGCCTAATATACAATAATAAATAAAGTTAGTGTTGGAATATCACTTGTGGGAATAAGTCCCACATTAGCAATGTACCAGAAAATTTAAGGGTATACAAATGTTGGCAAACCAAACCAAAATGGCTATTTTGGTGATAGGGAGCCCAGTTCAGCATGAAGCCGAGCCCAGTTCAGCATGAAGCCTACCAATTTGATATTCACACTCCTGATTTCAAAATTCAATAGTTAAGAATGACTACACTCAACAAAGAGCGCAAGTAGCACATATTGAGATCATGGTTACATAGATCGTGGTACGTATTGGGTTGTGGTACGGGTATGAGTATAGGTACGCAGAATGCCACTTAGCTAGTTATAGGATACGTAGGGGTAGGTTTAGTTGATAAGTCGATTTAGAATGTGGTACATCAGTACATGAATTGTATCAATTCGGTTCATGTTACTTGAATTATGCTCAATTGTATAATCCCAAGTTTAAAAAAACCCAATCAGATAATAATTTCTTTTATTTTTATATTATTATTTTTATAATTTATATTTTTTTGTAAGATTAGTATTAACAAAAAGAAAGTTTAAAAATCTATTTTTAATATACTATCAATTTTTATCCATTAAATTTAAAAATATAATAATATCTTAAATATAAAGGAGTTTAACTGAAATTTAATAATTTAATAGGCTATACAAATTTAGGCTTTATGAATTGTTTTAATAGACCTTATATTAAGCCCTAAATCTCACTAAACCATCATATTTGGCGTTTGGGTAAAATACATGCAGATGTTTCTTCTTCCTCTAAAGAAGACGTTCTTCACTCTTCTAGTCGAAGTTCCACCCACAACTAGCAGAAGAGTCTCCCGAGGACGAAGAGCTAAGAAAGCTATCTTCTTCTGCTGCTGCTGTTGACTTCTCCTTCTTCTTCTTTTGCTTTTGACTTCTTCTTCTTCTTTTTCTTCTTCTATCAACTTTCTTTTCTGTAATTTCTGTTTAAACTTTTGGACTTGCTTATTTTGGCAACCTAGGTCGCGTCCCCTTACGAATTGGGAAGGACGAACTAGAACGCGGAACTCAAGGGATCCAACAAATCTGATAACTATGATTCGGATAAAATGAAAGTCTCATTTAAGATAATTTGGTCATTTCCAATGCTTTTGTATGGAAATGTAATAAATTAGTAGTGACAGGAGCAAGGAGGAAAAGGTGGAGACCTAAAATGACATGGAGGGGGGGTTAATCACACCAATTGTCCCTCAACTTAAGTAATTGTTTCATTTCAATCACTTAACTTCAATTTGTTATAATAAAATCCCTAACCTTTAGTTTTTTTAAGAAAAAGTTCCCCTGACTGGCAATAATAGGTTTCCAAGTAAAAAAGAAAAAAAAAATTATTATTTTAGCCCTCTTTTCTATAAAAAAAAAAAAAATCTTTTTCTTCCCTTTCCTTTTTTTTTTTTCTTCCTTTCTCTCACATTCTTAATTTCTTATGGTCAAATTAATACAATTATTCTATTTTTAATAAAATTATTATTTATTACATTCATTTATAAAATTATTTATTTATTTATATTTTCTATTTTTCATTAATTTAAATTTTACTAAACTTTAATTGAGTTCATCAATAAATAATTCTATTTGCCCTTCAATTTTAAAACACTATTTTCTAAAATTTAATTTCAATTGAATATTTTAATTCAAGCCCCAATTAATTTATTTGCTCTTTTTAGTTTAAAATTTTTTTTCTAAAGAATAATTTGAACTAAACAATTAAATTCAAGTCTCAATTTAACAAGGACTATAATTACAATTTTAGTTTGTTTTAAAACAAAATAAATTAAATTTAAATATTAATGGAAATTATGTAGTTAAAACATAATGGCAAACCCTAAACCCTAATTCAGATTATTTATGGATTTGCCATTATGGTTTAATTATATGACTGCCATTAAAGTTTAAATATTAATTTATTTTGTTTTAAAACAAACTGAAATTGTAATTATAGTCCTAGTTAAATTGAGACTTGAATTTAATTGTTTAAATCAAATTATATTTTAGAAAATTATTTTTTAAAATTAAATTGGCCAAGTAAATTAATTGGCACTTGAATTAAATTTTTTAATTGACAAAAGAATTTTAGAAAATAGTGTTCTAAAATTAAAGGGGCAAATAGAATTATTTATTAATGAACTCAATTAAAGTTTAATAAAAATTAATAACAAATAAAAAATATAAATTAATAAATAATTTTATTAATAAATTTAATAAATAATAATTTATTAAAAATAAAATAATTTTATTGATACATAAGTAGCAATTAATTCGACCATAAGAAATTAATAATGTGAAAGAGAAGGGAAAAAGAAAAGAGTAAGGTGATAAAATGGTGATTTTATTTTTGGGAAACGGATAAAATAGTAGTTTTTCATTTTTTACTTGAAAACTTGTTATTGCAAGTCATGGGAACATTTTCTGAAACAAAACTAAAGCTAAGGGATTTTATTTTTACATATTTAAGTTGAGTGACTGAAATGAAACAACTACCTAAATTAAGAGACGGTTGATGCAATTAACCTCATGGAGGAAGTAATTTAAAAAAAATTTAATATTAATGTAGAACTAATCTCAAATATAGCTAAATGGTGAAAAAAGATCTATATAGCCAGCTCTAACTAGTTTGGACTAGTTTGGAATAGTAATTGGTGTTGTATATAAAGCACAAGTTAAAAATGCAATTGCAGTACATTTTTCAGTGTACCATAACAAAATAAGGAGCAAGATATTTCATTTTGGTATTGCAATAAGATACTGATTGTACCATAAACAAATGAATTTAAGAGAACCACACCTTGGAGCTATGTGATACATAAAGTACCATAAATAATGTTTTAGAAAGAAAAACAAACCTTAGAGTTATCCTTTAGGTAAGTCTTTCCTCTAATCATAAATCCCATGCCACTTGGAGAGGTCCAACAATTTGAGTCCTTCTCATCCTTCCCTTTGGGTAGGGAGCCATGGAATTGGCTTAGATCAATATCCATTAGAGTTTCACAAGGATCCAATTCCTTATTTACATCCAGAACTGCATCCACAATAATTTAGTACAGAAACTAGATGGTGGAAAAGGAAATAACAATGTAATATTATTTAGTCTAACAGCCAATAAATAGAAAACTGTAAATGTTTTGTCAACTATTGCTACTTATTCAAAGTTATCAATAGTGGCCATTAACTCTCATTAATTGATATAGTCGTAGTGGCAAGAGGTTTCCCTTTCTAGGAATGACTACAACAATAAACCTATAATTTTGGATGTTACAGGTCAATAGATTTATCATTAACGACCTATCCATGCATAAGCATTCATTTTTTGTAAACCACATTGATTCTCAAAGCATGTCAACAAAGAAAAGGCAAAACATATGACCAAATGCAAATATACAATTTTTACTCCTCAAAGTTTGTGCTTTACTTATACTTTATCAACAAAAATTTTATCTAATAAAAATGGGTGTCCTAGTGTACAAGACTTCCCACTTCACAAGATTTGTAGAGGGTTCAATGTATGCAACATTCCCCCTACCTTTGAGGCTACTTCTTTGGCTTGAACCCTTAATAACATTAGAACACCAAAAAACCAATGCAAAACAAATGGTATCACAAGACAATTAAAGATATTAATATGCCATTACATAAATAATGATTGATTGAATTACATGTATCAAGGCGAGAAAAGACCTGAAGTTCGCCTCAAAGCCAAGCTTGTGATGGCCCATGAAACATTCTTCAATTTCACTATCTTTTCCTGTTACATAATGCAACAGTTTTCAATGGATGGATTTATTTTGTTTTCCATAAATAAAAGAGATGAATTCAATCAGATACCACAAAAAAGGGTGTTGATTCAGACACCAGTACTAGGGGCGAAGGCCAAAAAATTTTATTGCAGGGGCCAAGCCAACAATAATACATCAACAAAACATTTATTCATATTACAAACTCTAATATATATATATATATATATATATATATATATATATATATAGTGCATAAAATACATAGAAAATAAAGACAACACATAATATCAAAGAATAAGAATTTTTTACTAGTTCAAAAAAATTATAACAAAATTTTTATAATAGGTATTACATGATATAGTTTCCATTATTATAAAACTTTAAAATATAAATTTCATTATTTAACAATAACAACAACTAAACTTTAATAACAAACTAGTTTGACTCGCTATATGGATCCTTTTTTATTATTTAGCTCTATTTAAGACCAATTCCATATCAATATTCAAAAATTGTAAATTTTTAACACTACTCCTTTCCACGTCATTGTAGGCCTCCCTATTTTTCTCTTCCCACTTCCCATCACTAATTTATCACATTTTTGTGCTAAAACATTTGATTATTTACGGTGGGCATGACCAAACCATCTTAATTGATACTGTCTCATTTTATCCTTGATTTGTTCTACATGTACTATCGGGCAAATGTGGTTAGTCCTGATCTTATCCATTATCGTAATACTAGATATCAATCTTAACATCCACATCTACCACGCTCATCTTATAGATATGTTGTACTTTACATGCCCAACATTCACTCCTATACATCATGACTTTAGTTCGATAAAACTTTTGCTTTGTAAAGGATTTTACTATTGCATAACACATCCATCACACTCCTTTATTCCATTTTAATTCTATGAGTTACATTCTCATCTATTACTTCGTTCTTTTGGAAGATAGAACTTAAATACTTGAATTGGTCGCATTTTGGCACTAATATCCCATCCAATTGAACCTCCCTTCCATTCCTTTCATGAGAACTAAATTTGCAATGCATATATTTTACATCTTACTTCTACTTCACCTAAAACCCTTACTCTCAAAAGTGTTTATCCACAATTCTAACTTTTGATTAACTCATTGACTAATTTTATCCACTAAGACAATATTATCTGCAAATAAAATGAACCATGGGACAATACGGATGGTTAGCTCATCTATAACTAAGGCAAAATAGGTATGGACTCAAAGATAATCCTTAACGTAAACACACTATTATGTTGAACTCGTTTGTATCCCCTCCCATTGTTTCTACATTGTAATCACCCACTCATACATGTTCTTAATGACGTTTAATATTAGAGATTGACTACTTTATTATTTAGAACCCACCAAATAACTTCTCCTAATACTTTATCATATGCCTTTTCTAGGTCAATGAGCAATACTATGTGGAGATACTTCTTCCTCTCCCTATAAATTTTCATTAATATTCTTGCTTTGTTGTAGATCTACCAAGCTTTGTTGTATCTACCAAGTATAAAGCCAAATTGGCCTTCTAATACCTCAGTAATGTTACTCTTTCCTATAGCTTCATTATGTAACTCATCAATTTGATGCCCCAGAGGTTTGTACAACTTTTGATGTCTCTTTTCTTCTTAAAGATAAGAACCAAAGTGCTACTCCTTCACTCATTTGGCATCTTTCCAGATTTTATATGCCATTGAATAGCTTGGTAAGCCAAGCTACAATAACCTCCCAAGGCACTTCCATACTTCTATAGGGATAACATCTAGCCATAAGCTCTCCCTATCTTTAGATTCTTCATGGCCGCTTTAATTTCAACAAACTTGATTTTAAGAGTGTAGTTAAGGTTATTCTTTGTCAGAGAAAGATTAAAGTTTGTAAAGTAATCCCCATGACTCACATTAAAAAGTAGATAAAAAACTCTCCTTGCCTCACTAACCGCTTCCTTAGCTTATCTCCTTGCCAACTTATAGTTCTCAAAGGCATCCCCATGTTTTGTTATAGGTAAATTTCAATACCATTATCTTTCGATCTTAATAGCTTTTTGAACCTCCTTGCCCCACCACTAAAACTCTTATAGGCGTGGTCCTCTACCTTTGGAAGTGCCTATTATATCTATTGCTACTTTCTAAAAGCTTCACCCTCATGCAGTATTATACCAAATCCTAACATAAAATTTACACATAAAATTTACATATCAAAAGCAAAATCATTAACATAAACTCCAAATAGTTAGACTAGATAGCATAATCGTATAAATTTAAAAAAAAAAATAATAACAAGCACCTTTTGCCCAAATTAAAAAGACATGAAAAATTAGAGTAAAACAACAAAATAAGTAATTAACAACTTAATAGCAAATGTAAGACAAAGATAAATGTACATTTAAGTTGATCAATCCAAAATTTATATTAGTTAACACCACTAGCTTTGTATACTTGTATAGATACAAGGTAAATTTTTAGTTTGAACGGCATGAAGGAGAGACGATTTAAATGAAAGCAGAGACAAAGGAAAAAAATTGTATTATACCTATAGGATGAGAGAGGGAAAAAAATCTAAATTAAGAAATCCCATTTGATTTGGGATGGTGTAATAGGGAATTACTACATTGACTTGTATTTAACTTTCAAATAACAACTACCAATTGAATTTTAATTTGAAAATATAAAAGTTTAAATAATTAATTTTTAATTCAACTTTTGTACTTATTTAATGACAATCAAATAATTATAATGCTTCAACTTAAATCATAATAAATTATAAACTATTAAAGTTTAATAGAAAATTTGAGGGGCCAATTAACAAAAAATTAAAATTTGCTACATCTATTCAAGTCATTGTTTCTCTTCCCTTCACTCCAATACACATACTAAAGATTTTTTACAAGTGTTTGGGGGCCAATGCTCCCATTTTCCCCTTCCCTTTGCCACTGCCAGCACTCTAGATTTTATACAAGAAATTCACAAGGCACAACAGAGGTTTACTAACCTAATAGTACTTATTTTCAAATGCCAACAAGGCAAAGAAAAATAAAAGGATAAATAAAAGAGAACAACCTCATTCTTTAGATGATCTTCATCATCACTCCCTTCAGATGATGATGAATCAGCAGAAATCGCATCATAGAACTCATCCTTTACTTCTGCATCATCATATTCACTACTAGAGACTGAATCATCAAAATCTTTGGAATGGACAACAATAGTGGCATATTTAGATTCCAAAGCTGGATTCGCTCTAATATATTCCTTCAAACCTGATTGACAATAAACCAAGAATAAACAACTTCATAGGATTTAAAGAATGTCATGTAGAAGAAATATAGTAATTCTTGAAAATGTGCCTAAAAATCACATCCAGATTTTCATATTCAAAATTCTTATTTTCCCTGAGAATGAACAGTAATATAAAAGCATGTTATTCTTCTAGTTAAATGGTCATCATCACAAGCCATCTACAAACAACATGACTATATTCTTCTCCTCCATTTTCCATTCTCAAGGCAATACTTTCTAAATTTAGAAAACAAGCTTAAAAAGTAATTTATAGTAAGGAATATGTTGGCAGGCAGGCCCAATCAGTCCAAACAAAACCACAAATACATATGATTCCACCACCAAGACTGCAATTGTTTAGCAAAAAAATGTTACTAGAAAGCATTTCCAGTGTTTCAATGTGCCCGGGAAAATTTTTAACAGACAATGTTTTCCTTGGTAAAGGGAAAGCTAAGATGTTCTCATAGAAAATGGTTTATTGTAACAAAGGGAAAATTATTTGCCAAACTTTCATAAACATATAAAGGAAAAAGGAAAAAATTCCTAGCGAAGAAACACATAGATATATACACCCAAGTCCACCTCTAACTACTATCAGCTATCATTAGTTATCGTTGACCTTGTCAACCACCCTAAATACAAAAATTAAAAAAAAAAAAAGCTCTAGAGGTTCACATTCTCATTTGTCTTTTTCATTGAAAGGAAATTAATTTTTCCAAAGTACTCCAAACACTAGAAAATAATTACCAAATAATTTAAATTATTAAAACCAAATGACAGGTAATTCATTTTCTCAGAAAAGTTCTCCACAAATTATTTATGCAATACAAACAGAGTCCTTGTTAAGGAATAATACCAATAAGGTTCAAAAAGCAAATTTTATCAAAAGGTAAAGGGTGCCTGTGCATGAGGCTTCCCAGATATTTTGTCAGACAAGATAACACCAGTACACCACAACAGAAGCTCCAAACGAAAATGTAATTTTCCTTAACTTGACAACTATTTTATACAATGTATAACGCAAAATCAAGTGATAAATGGCAAATGGGCTGCAAATATCAGATTAGTTTTTGTAGAAATTGTGGTCCTAAGACCCAGAAAGTTGCTTGGCTGATACACTCCCCGGCAAGTGTCCAAAATTCTGATAAACTAATAAAAACTTCTGAAACAGATCACCAACCTCATTTGGATCAAATAATATACATTTGATGGTCTCAAAGGCAACCAATATTTAATGTTTCAGCCCGTAGAAAAGCTTCACGTAATGTACAAAAAAAGGGATAATAAATACTTTACTTAACCTGCCACTTGGGACAACAATGCGTAAGGAAGAGTCTTTTCAAACTTTGAGCAGCGATTTCTCTTCCATCTACACCATCCTGCATGATGTATCTCTAACGTTCGTGTCACAATACATCTCATAGTATTTGAATCCAAGGGTGTGTTTAAATTTCTAATCTCCCAAGTAGAAGCTACAGGTCAAAATCACAAAAAAAAAAGTCAGTAAGTAAAATATCATGCATTTAATGGAGAGCTTTCAATATCAAGCAGATAATTGATTTTCACCATGCGAATAAAACATTCAAAATTGATATCTAATAAACTGAAATCAGAGATGATCAATACAAAGAAGATTCTTTATGCACACATATAAACATGCATCAAGACAGTATAAACACCCATGCTAGCAACATAATTGAATTATCCACATCAAACATTTGAAAAATGGACCCATAATCCCAAAAAAGTTTATAGGAGAAAACTGGAGAGAGAAATAAGTGATACGCAAGCTTTTCAAGTACCATTTTAATTAGGAATTTAGAGCCAGGTTTAAACATTTAAATCCTATTTCCAGCCAAATATGTCATAGTGTATCCCATTATTTTTTAACTTCTTTGATTTCTTCAGAACTCTTCTCTTGGTAGTTTAGCTGTTTGTTTTAGCAGAGAGATTTTGGTTGTTTTGATTAGGTTTTCTTTGTTCTAGTGTTCTGTGAGTGGTTTTCTAACCCTCACTCTTTTAATCTTTTAATAATATTTTCCTTGCTTTTTAAAAAAGGGTATATAAATTGTGCAGCAGTAAGCATTAAGGACATAATAAATGCTTTTAATATTCAAGAAATTTTCCAGTTCAGAAAATGAATCTTCTTACGGTTGATTTTTGTACGTCGATATCCAGATCTAGGAGGTCGTGTCTTATGTACAGCTGGAAATTGCAAGATGGCTGGAGAAATAAATGAATGTGCATCAGCTAACCACATAGGTGGCAAATTTAATCCTTGAAATAATCCACAGAGAAGTATAAAAAAATATTGGCCAAAAAAAAATTGATGAGATAACAGACACACAACTAAATACTATGTTGCCCAATTGAATTGCAATTGTAATGTGGGCTGTTCCTCTGCATACATGTAGTGACACGTGTGAGCAAATTAATCTATGCTGATGTTTGGTATACATCAGTGGCGCCTCTATGGGCCAAGGTTACAGTCCCACAGACTGTCCAAGTCTTCAAAACCAACTTCAACCAAGCACCATTGCAAATGATCCAAGTATTTTATGCCACTGTAATAGGATCAGTACTACCATAGCTGTCTTTCAGCAACAGAAAGTTTGGCACAAAAAGTATATGTGGTGCTGACACTGAGAAGACAGAAGCTAATCCACCTAGCGTCAAAAGGTTCACAGGATATTGCATTGCATGTAACTTGATGTTAAGAAGTAATCATAAATTAAGCAATATAATGATGTTTGCTTACTATATGTTCCATCCTGGCTGCTAAACCATTGCCTTGAGAAGAGAAAATCTCTTCTGGATTGCCACCTGAGAAAGACATTGTCAGTCAAGTGAAAAGAAAAATGACATAGGATAGGAACAAGCTGAAGTTAAAGTCAATTTCATTGTAGTAAGGATTCAATAACGGATGCCTTGTGATCTTCAAGAAACCTAAAACATGACACACAGGGAAAGTTTTCATACATTTAAGCTTTAAACAATGATGACAAAAACAAAGTAAAAAGAAAGCTATAATATGCAAAAGCTAGTAATGGTATGGGCAATTGAAGGATACATATAGTGAATTAGTGATACATAATGATTATTTGAAGCACATTACCTGTCCAAACAGGCTAGCACATTTGCTTGACCATTTTTGCATTGGGTATAATGATGGTACAACGTGCACAATTATCACAAGATTGTTACTTTGGAGACAACACATGAGGCTGAGCAGCATTCTAGCAAGTAGGGGTATCAGTGTTTAACCAAAACTTTTTTTTTTTTCCCCTTATCCTTTCATTTATTGATGAGTTACACATTTATATCCAGATTCCAGATGAAAATGAAAATAATAAGGATCTAAGTACCACCAATTGAAGTGCTGTAATGAAATTTGTTGGTAGACAACATATAACAGATTTGAACCAAGGAAGTTTCATGTATTTGTAGGAAAGCAGAACACTTTCATGAATAATTCAAAAATTTTCTTTTTTTTTTTTCCTCCAGATATCAAGAGCCTCAATCATTTTAGGTTTTACACATTAACTCCCATTATAATTTCAAAACTATTCAACTACCTACAGCTTCTCATTAAAACTAAAGACTTTCATAATCCAAAGCCTAATTGTAACCCCCAACTTGCTGTTCATCATAGGAACTCAAATAAAAAAAAGGTACATTTTGATATTTTACTAGGAGTTTGGCCATCAAAATAAAAGTGGAAATAAAGTAACAATGCATCTCCACTAACTTAAATGTAGTTACACTTTAAAGTCAACCAAATCAAACAGAAAGTAATACCAACTTAGGCAGCAAAGCACAAAAACACCAACAACTAAAAGGCATACCATAAAAATAAAGAACTGGTCATTCTTGCCTATCAACATTACCAAGTAAGATATTTTGGATCATATGTCCCATAGACAACATCATAGTGTCCATCATAAGAAGCTAACAGCTCCAAGTCACCTGCCAAAGTATCCCACCTGTAAAGATTTTTTTTTTTTAATTTTCATTTAACAAGTCAAATGTAAAGAAATATTTATTTATGACATCTAAAGAGGAAAGTTTTCAAAAGACACAAAAGTATAATCGAATATTAAAGAATTGACAAAGGAGGACTATTTAATATATCATACTGCTAAATTAAACTCAAAAGTTAATATTTCTAAACACGTGGAATCAAATTCATAACACTACTCTGCCATGTTTCTAGCAAATAATGTTTTATGAGATAAAGAGTTACTAAAATTGAATGGAAATTTTATTGTAAAGTAAAGGCCTAAAGAATAATGATAAAAGGAAGAAAAAAAAAAAAAAAAAAAACACCATCACCTTTGCATGAATTAAAATTTTAAACTTATCAATTCTAACCTCAACCTTTAGGATTCGCTTCAACTTTAGCAACCAATTTAATATATATATATATATATATATATCAAAAGTTAATATTTCTAAACACGTGGAATCAAATTCATAACGCTACTCTGCCATGTTTCTAGCAAATAATGTTTTATGAGATAAAGAGTTACTAAAATTGAATGGAAATTTTATTGTAAAGTAAAGGCCTAAAGAATAATGATAAAAGGAAGAAAAAAAAAAAAAAAACACCATCACCTTTGCTTGAATTAAAATTTTAAACTTATCAATTCTAACCTCAACCTTTAGGATTCGCTTCAACTTTAGCAACCAATTTAATATATATATATATATATATATATATATATATTTAACTACTGGGTCAAATAAATATTAATTTTAAGCCAAAATGACAATTTAGTTGCTTCCCTTCTCTCCCCCTTATACTCCTTCCATGCTCAGTCTCCCTCCCCTTCTCTCTCACCCTATCTTTCATTCCAAAATTTCTTCACTTTCAAAATTTCTTCACTGGAAGAATTCCTATGGATATGAGATCATTAAAAATCTATGTGAAATCTCAGTTAGATTTGCAAATGATAGTAATCATGAAATAAACTGATCTTACATGCGCATGGATTTGAGGTAAGCTTTCAGGGTGCATTTTGTCCTTTACTCTTGAACACATGCAACAAAGAGGGCGTGGTGGGGAAGGAATGACCGAGTGAGAGTTCTAAATTGTCACTACAACTATATATATATATATATATATATATATATATATATATATATAACTCAACAATAATTTTTTTTTTTAAATTGAATGCAAGAATTGACACCAATCCTAACGGCTAATAGTAAAATTAATAATATTAAAGGATTGGATAAAATTGATAATTTGCATAAAGGTCAATTTATTTTGTCATTATTTACTATGCATTCTTGGAGACATATTCACTGTGTCTTTTTTGCCTTTATTGTTCTTCTTGTTTCCTTATCTCAAAAATGTAACATATTTGCCTTAAACCCAAAACTGTTTCATAGTTCTTTTGTACACAATTAGTACCTTGTTAGGCCATCTAAGTTTCTTCTATCTATTTCTGTTAATTCTTCTTTTTTTTTTTTTTTCAAATTTTCTATTGAAACATGGTCATGTGATAGGTGTTTTGCGCTTTGATATATTAAAAGTAATTAGGAATCCAATCACAGGAATTAGATGTTAAAAACTAGTATAAAATTTTCTAGGGCAAATGACAAAAAAAAATTATAACGTTTAAGATTGGTTTCAATTTTAACCATCGTGTCGGTGGGTTCCCAAAGGTGTGCGCCCCATTAAATGTGGCAAGGTGACATGGAAGAATTAATAATTATTTTATTTTTGGGATAAAAGACCTAATTAACAAAAAAAAAAATCCAACCTTTTGTACATCGTATTTGGCATTTATTTGATTTGTAGTTAGTAGGTGTAGAAAAAGAAGAAGAAACGAAAAGAGAGTGTGAGAGAAAATTTGCTTGATCATTTCCTGCAGCCTCTAGGTATATATACTATTACACAAACTACAAATGGTATGTTACAATTACAACACATTTATACGCACATTTACAGGCATAAACACAGCACACAATCACAACACTAATTCACTCAATCACAATACTCATCATAGCCAGCATTCTAATAGTAGGGCTATTTTGTATGGGTACAGGTTGAAATGCAAAAGAATTAAGACTATGGTGATTAGAAAACAGTCAAGACCAATAGTTCAAGTCAAGGTGAATTGAATACTATTTACCACTCACAACTGCAACGCACTCTTTTGCTTTTGGCGCGTTTATTGATCTTATTTTTCTTTTTCTTCCTTTTATTGTATCAATCAACAACTTTTTTCATTATATGTTTATTTTCTTGGTATCATCTCACCACAAACAAATAGCACCTTATACCAAATATATATAAAAAAATTATCATCTTAAAATAACAAACACTGCAAATAAATAAAAAATTGGTGCACCAATATATATCAATCATCTCTATTATGGAAAGTCAATCACTCTGTTATGAAAAGTCAATCACTATATTATTTCTCTGTATATTCTGTATTCTGTATTCCTATTTAGGATTTCTTATTTATGATTTCTTCCTAATTAGTAGAACACAATTATAGGAATCAATTGTATATATATACCCATGCACAGATTAATTGAAATCAATGAGAATCATCTCTTTCTACATGGTATCAGAGCAGGTCATCAATCTAGGGTGACTATTTGTTCTCACTACCCAGCTCAGGAGAGACCTTGGCCGCCGACAGGCCGTTTCAACCCCGATCAACATCGCCGGCGTCGCCTCAACCACCTCATTCCACCACTGTGTGCTGTTGCTTGATCCAGTATAACATTAAAGGACTTCTGAGGTTTGACTCTCAGATCCTATTTCGGTATTTGCTTGATTTGTGATTTTGGGTTATTTTGCTGCTATAAGCACTTTGGATTAGTGTTTCGATTAGTTTTTTTTTGTCTCAACAAATGGCAGACAATAAAAATGTTATTTCTGATGTGATTCCGGTGATGACTAAGATCACGGAACACAAACTTAATAGTTCGAATTACCTGGAGTGGAGTAAGACTATTAGGGTCTATTTGCGTAGCATTGATAAGGATGATGACCTTACTAAAGATTCACCCACTGATGATACACGACAAACTTGGCTAAGGGAGGATGCTCGTTTGTTTTTGCAGCTTCGGAACTCGATTCATAGTGAGGTAATTAGTTTAATTAATCAATGTGAATTTGTTAAGAAATTGATGGATTACTTAGATTTTTTGTATTCTGGTAAAGGAAATATCTCCCGTATTTATGATGTTTGTAAGGGATTCTACCGTGCTGAGAAAAAGGATAAGTCTCTTACGGCTTATTTTATGGATTTTAAACGGGTATATGAGAAACTTAATGTATTGTTGCCTTTTAGTCCTGATGTGAAAGTTCAGCAGGCCCAACGGGAGCAACTGGCTGTTATGAGTTTTCTTGCAGGCCTTCCTTCAGAGTATGAGACTGCTAAATCTCAGATTCTCTCCAGTCCTGAGATTTCCTCTTTGCATGAAACATTCACACGGGTCCTTCGTACAGAGAGTACTCAATCTTCACAGCCTGCCAGTAGTGCTCTTATTAGCCGTAATCCAAATGGACAACAGGGTAATAGAAGAGGAAGTAGAGGAGGAATTACAGGCAACAGAAGTAATCAGCGTAATGGAGAGGCTAGTTCTAATCAGGACTCAAGATGAGTCATTTGTTATTATTGCCATGAGCCTGGCCATATAAAATATAATTGTCCGCAACTTCAGAGGAAAAATCAGCGATCACAGATGGCAAATATGGCAGCAGAGAATTCCACAGCATCTTCCTCTGAGAAAACTATTTTGGTATCTGCAGAGGATTTGCACAATTTTCCCAGTATCATGCATCTCTAAAGCCTACTAGTTCCCCTGTCACTGCGATCGCTGAGTCAGGTAAATCCACTACATGCCTTGTGTCTTCTTCATCCAAATGGGTTATTGATTCTGGTGCGACAAATCACATGACAGGTAATTCTAGTCTTCTATCTGCTTTTCAGTCTAATCTCACTTCCTCTACTGTTACTTTAGCTGATGGTTATACTTCTTGTGTCATGGGTTCTGGAACTGCGAACTCGGCTTCGTCAATTTCTTTGTCTTCTGTTTTGTGTCTACCAAAATTCTCTTTTAATCTACTTTCTGTTAGCAAACTTACTCGTACCTTAAATTGTTCTGTTTCCTTTTTTCCTGACCAGTGTTTGTTTCATAATCTTACGACGAAGCAGATTATTGGTAGAGGACGTGAGTCAGGTGGTCTCTACATTTTGGAAAATCATGTACCGCGGTCGCTTGTTTGCTCCAGTACCTTAACACCTCTTGAAGCTCATTGTAGATTGGGTCATCCTTCTTTGTCTACCATGAAGAAGCTGTGTCCTCAATTTCAGTCTTTATCAGTACTAGAATGTGAGTCGTGTCAGTTTGCAAAACATCATCGTTTGCCTTCTGTGTCTAAAGTCAACAAACGAGCTTCATCCCCTTTCGAGTTATTTCATTATGATGTTTGAGGTCCTTGTTCTGTTACATCTAAAACTGAATTTCGTTATTTTGTTACTTTTGTTGATGATTACTCTCGTGTTACCTGGTTATATTTAATGAAGAATCGTTCTGAGTTATTTTCTATTTTTTGTGCCTTTTATAATGAAATCAAAACTCAATTTAATATTTCTGTGCGCATATTAAGAAGTGACAATGCCAAAGAATACTTTTCAGCACAATTTCAGCCTTATATGACACAAAATGGCATTCTTCATCAGTCTTCCTGTGTGGATACCCCATCCCAAAATGGCGTGGCCGAAAGAAAAAATCGTCATCTTCTTGAGGTAACTCGTGCTCTTCTTTTTCAGATGAAAGTACCTAAACACTTTTGGGCGGATGCAGTTTCTACGGCATGTTTTTTTATCAATCGTATGCCGTCTTCTGTCCTTAATGGGGATATTCCTTATACTACTTTGTTTCCTACAAAATCTTTGTTCCCTATTAAACCCCGTATTTTTTGTTGTACCTGTTTTGTGCGTGATGTTCGTCCACAGGTTGCTAAATTGAATCCAAAATCTCTCAAATGTGTCTTCCTTGGGTACTCCCGGCTCCAAAAAGGGTACCGTTGTTTCTCTCCTACTCTTAATCGTTATCTTGTTTCTGTAGATGTCACATTTTTTAGTCCACTCCATTTTTTCCTCCATCATCTGTGTATGAGAGTTAGGGGGAGAAGAATGATCTGTTAATATATACTGTCCAACCAATGTCTAGTCCTCTCCCACAGCCTGTTCCTTCTGTCTCTAGACCTACTCGACCTCCCGTTGTTCATGTTTATTCCAGGAGATTGGAGATTCCTGACTCAGATCCTCCACTAGCTACTTCGTTGAGAGATCCTGTACCTCATACTGACCATGATTCTGATCTAGACTTATCCATTGCTCTTCGTAAAGGTAAACGTTCATGTACTTACCCTATCTCTTCTTTTGTTTCTTATAATCAATTGTCTTCTTGTTCTCGGTGTTTTGTTACTTCTTTAGACTCTGTTCCTATCCCTAATACTGTTGATGATGCATTGTCTCATCCTGGCTGGTGTGATGCTATGAAAGAGGAAATGGAGGCTTTAGATGTTAATGGTACATGGAAACTATTACCCTTGCCCACTGATAAGAAAGCTATTGGTTGCAAATGGGTATTTACAGTAAAGGTAAATCCTGATGGTTCTGTGGCTAGGTTAAAAGCACGCCTTGTAGCAAAAGGATATGCTCAGACATATGAGGTTGATTACTCTGATACTTTTTCTCCTGTAGCTAAACTTACTTCTATTCGTTTGTTTATCTCTTTAGCAGCTACATATGATTGGCCCCTGCATCAATTGGATATCAAGAATGCTTTCCTTCATGGTGATCTTCAGGAGGAGGTGTATATGGAGCAACCACCTGGGTTTGTTGCTCAGGGGGAGTTGGGTAAAGTTTGTAGGCTTCAGAAGTCTCTTTATGGCTTGAAACAAAATCCTAGGGCATGGTTTGGGAGATTCAGTGAAGCAGTACAGGAATTTGGTATGCAAAAGGGTAAGTGTGATCACTCAGTATTTTATAGGCAATCTGAGGCTGGTCTAATTCTCTTGGTAGTCTATGTGGATGACATTGTCATCACTGGGAGTGACTCTGCAGGTATTTCATCTCTTAAAACCTTCCTCCAAACTCAGTTTCAGACCAAAGAGTTGGGATTGTTAAAGTATTTCTTGGATATCGAAGTTATGAGAAGTAAGAAGGGTATTTTCTTGTCTCAAAGAAAATATGTCCTCGATCTATTGACAGAGACAAGAAAATTAGGTGCTAAGCCTTGTAGCGCACCAATGACTCCAACTTTACAAATCAAGTAGTGGGATAGTGAGTTGTTTGAAGATCCAGAGAGATACAGGAGATTGGTAGGAAAATTGAACTACCTTACAGTCACTCGTCCTGACATTGCTTATGCCGTTAGTGTGGTAAGTAAGTTTATGTCTTCCCCAACTGTTGCTCATTGGGAAGCCTTGGAACAAATCTTGTGTTATCTGAAGGGCGCTCCAGGAAGAGGTTTGCTATATGGTAATCATGGGCATTTGAATGTTAAATGTTTTTCAGACGCCGACTGGGCTGGATCTAAGATTGACAGGAGATCAACTACTGAATATTGCGTTTTTATTAGAGGAAATTTGGTGTCTTGGAGAAGCAAGAAGCAGAGTGTAGTTTCTCGATCTAGTACTGAATCCGAATACAGAGCCATGGCATAATCAGTATGTGAGGTAATGTGGATACTTCAATTACTAGATGAGACAGGTTTTAAGACCTCCCTGCCTGCGAAATTGTGGTGTGATAATCAAGCTGCTCCTCATATTGCTTCTAATCCGGTGTTTCATGAGCAGACCAAACATATTGAGATTGATTGTCACTTTATTCGTGAAAAGATTCAACAACAGATCATCTCAATAGGACACATCAAAACTGGAGAGCAGTTAGGAGATATTTTCACAAAAGTTCTGAATGGAGCTAGGATTGACTACATTTGTAACAAGTTGGGCATGATTAACATCTATGCTCCAACTTGAGGGGGAGTATTATGGAAAGTCAATCACTATATTATGGAAAGTCAATCACTATATTATTTCTCTGTATATTCTGTATTCTGTATTCCTATTTAGGATTTCTTATTTAGGATTTCTTCCTAATTAGTAGAATACAATTATAGGAATCAATTGTATATATATACCCATGTACAGATTAATTGAAATCAATGAGAATCATCTCTTTCTACAATCTCCAACCGATTTAATACAACTATATTAGAAAATTATAATTTCATCATGGAATTACTAATTACAATAAAGGAAAAAGTACAATTTAGTACCGTGTGGTTACGTTTTTTTTTCAACTTTTGGGATGTAGTTTTTTAGTGATAAATGGATATTTCTAGTTGAAACCATTACCAAAATCAGGAAAAATCACTAACACCTTCTTCTTTTTGCTAATGTGTCATTTTTTATTATAAAAAAAAATCTGATGTCAGTATGTGGGCCCCACACACAAATTAAAATAAATAAAAACCCTAAAAAATTTTTAGAGTTGTACACCTCCCTCCCCACCCTCTGCTCTTACCACTTCAACATTCTCCCTTTCTTTTTCCCTTCTTCATCTATTCCCCATTCATTGTTATTTCATCGATCAATCAAAGAAACCGAATTCTCTCCAAATTTCTCTCTTTTTGTACTATCCCCCAATTTTCCCTATGGATTTGAGCACCGAGACTTCAAAATCAATTATCCTGATGAAATATCCTCATGGATTTCAATCCAAGGTTCAAGAAATCTCTAAAATTTTTAAGAATTCAAATCCCAATGTTTCCTATTCAAGACCTAGAGGAAAACCCAAAATTTGCCCAATGATCATATCTGCAAAATCCCAAAACTTCCATCTTCTTGTGATCCAGAATTCTGATTTTATCAGCAGAGATTTTTATTTCTTTTGGTTCTTTAAGAATACTAAAACAAGAATCTGATTTTGTCTGTTAAAACTACAAACTTTCTCTCATCATTTCCTCTTTTTTTGCGGCTTTTTGTTTCCTTCTGAAATTTGGATGATTCTAGCTTGATTGAAAGTGTCTTGTGTTGTGGAATTTTGATTAAACTTGAAGAATTAACGTTGAATTTAGTGGTGTCTTGAGAGAAGTCGTTTCCTAGATTTTGAACAGTGAAGAGTCAGAGTGGGGGGAGTTTTTGAGTTTTCTTTAAGTTTAGAACAAAGCAAAGAACAAAAAACAAAATTAAAAGAAATAGAACATCCCTAAATAAAGCAATCACTTTCTCATAGAGGTTTCTTTTTACTTTACCAAACGAAAATGATGCCGTAAAACTATGTTTCCGGTGGCTCCAAATTTTAACAACATTGCCATTTACCGCCCAAGAATTTTTCTTGAAACAGAGAATGGGTGAGGCATTGGGCATTTGGGGAAATAGGGTTTTTTTTTTTTTTAAATAACAAATTTTTAAAAAATTTTTAAAAATTAGGCGATGCTTAGAGATTTGTCCTGATTTTGCTAACAATGACAACCACAAGTACCCATTTGTCACGAAAATAACCGCAGCCTAAAAGTTGACAAAATGCTTAATCAGGGTACTAAATTGTACTTTTCTCTATAATAAATGTAGAATTTATAAAAATATATATTTTCACGACTTAAAAATCACAATGGATCATGTGAAATGTGCATGAGAAGAAGCTAGAGTAGTTTAAAATGTAATGACCATGTTAGAGAGCTCTAGGAAACTTACTCGTATCTTTGATGCCGGTCAATGCTTAAAATGACTTCAAAAATGGTATCAGCACTGGTATCAATAACGCCAACAGCCTTTACGAGAACACCTCTATTATTCTACAAATATTACAAATTTATCAAAGAAGGAATTGAGGCTCTTCATGGAATGAATAAGAGTTCCACTTTTAGTTCAATTGAAAATGATATCAGAAATACATGGATAAATTTTAACAACTGTCCATGAACTTATATAGTAGTAACACTACAGTTCTTCAATTTTAAAATGTAACATAAAACCCCCTAAACTTTCAAATTTTGCACACTAAAATCCCTCTGACTTTCAATTATTGATTTTTCAATTAGAAACTTATATGAATAGCTCCAGCATAGCACTTAGTCAACATTTCTCTCTCCTCTCTTATGCAAAGTGTAAAATTATTCTCTTTAAGTATGAAAAATTATTCTGTCTATAGAGAGAAAAATGATTCAATTTACATATGGCTTGAGAGAGAAAAGAGAAATACTGAAAAACTGTCCAGGTCAACGTCTAACTGAAAAACTAGTAATTAGAGGTTAGAGGGATTTTACTGTGTAAAATTTGAAAGTTGATGGGGTTTTATGTTGCATTTTTAAATTGAGAAACTGTACTGTTACAACTAGATAAGTTTAAGGACAGTTGTCAAAATTTATCCGAAAATACAAGCATCACAGATAATCATGGAAAGAAACAAAGAAATTCACAAGCATATAAATAAAAGTATACTCGTACAAATTTATCATGTTGGAAGACTGTGTTTTAAGGTTCTTGTTTGTTCCATATATTTTTTTAATGATTAATTTAACGGATATTCAAAGCAGTATCTTTAAGTACTATTTAGCTTGAATATAGGGGGATACTTATTGTTGGGTTAAATTATGTTACTTTTCTAATTGTTGGTTTTACTGCATGTTTTTTTATGCTGTTTGATTTTTTTCAAAAAATAAGGAATTACTGCATCAACTTAATTGCATCTAGTCACACAAACAATTTCTTGAAAACTGGAAATCGAATAAATTTCAACAACTGTCTTTGAACTTATATAGCTGTAACACTATAGTTCTTCAATTTTAAAATGTAACATAAAACCCCCTAAACTTTTAAATTTTGCACAGTAAAATTTCTTTGACTTTCAATTTCTAGTTTTTCAGTTAGAAACTGATGTGAATAACTCCCGTATGGTGCTTAGTCAACATTTCTCTCTCCTCTCTTATGCAAAGTGTAAAATTATTCTCTCTACATGTGAAAATTTATTCTGTCTATAGAGAGAAGAAGGATTCAATTTACACGACTTGAGAGAGAAAAGAGAAATACTGACTAAGTTCCATATTGAAACTGTCCAAGTCAGTGTTTAACTGAAAAACAGGTAATTGGAGGTTAGAGGGATTTTATTGTGCAAAATTTGAAAGTTGATGGGAGTTTTATGTTACAATTTTAAGTTGAGGGACTGTAATGTTACAACTAGATAAGTTCAGGGACAATTGTCAAAATTTATTCACTGGAAATCCATAATGAGTTGGGTAAATGGCTTGTTAAGATGCAAAATAAATAGGATAGCCTATATTCAAATCCAAATAGATATTTATAAACTCACATGAATCATACAACTTCAGCAATTTTATTAATAAAAACCTGCTAAACAAAGGAATTGGAATATCAGGACACAATGAAATTGCAATTGTTATCCCACACAATTTTAACATTAAATTTGTGTAACCGAGGAATAGTTTATTATGAAAGGAATAACATTTTCCATGCCGCACTCCTCGTTCTCACTAGTGCTGACTGCTAAGACTGGAAAGCAGAACCTATCTCTTCTACAAGCAAGAAATTCATCTCTTTTTTTCCCCTCTCCTGGGGAGGGAATCTTGAAACATTTACACAAATAGAGGGTCCTTGATCAACATTGCACTTTTTTCTTTTTAGAGTTCCTGTTCATACTAACCTCAGCTCTCTATAAAATATATATATATATATTTGAATCATTACTGAAAATAAAGATATAGAGAAAATCTGTGTGGCTGCTGTTCTTTCAATAACTATATGGATACTGATGATGCACAATATGATTCCTTTGAACTTCTCGATGACATATTATCCAAAAAATTGGTTCACCAAACAACTTTATATATATATATAAGCCCTAAAGTGGCAGAAGGGGAAATTTTTCTATCATGATTGGATAGAGATTTTGGAAATTGGCATTCTTGGCATTGGATGCAAAAGATCTTGGTTGAATTGAATCATTCACTTGCTTATCTACTCCAAACTCTAATGTGCACCCTCCATGGGTATTCATCCATTAGAAAACTATGGTACTCTAAAGCAAGCCTATACCTATACAATCAACGGCTAGCTTTCTATTCTGATATGTGAGGTTGCTCCTAGTTGATCAGAAAAAGAAGGTAATGTAATTGGATTCGCCCAATCTGAACAACTTGCATGCTCCATGTTAACCCAATCAAAAGCTCTTTATCTTGCACACTAGCATGCATAGAAGAATTATCTCCTGAAGCAGGTTATTCTCTTTTTAGACACAAGCATCACAATGCTTACAATATTAATAACAGTATGAAACAAATAATTACAAATACCTTGGAATCAGACACGTCCTCAAAGATTCGAACGCCTGAAACCCAACAGAACAGAAATTATTTAAAAGGTGAAATTTATTTCTTTCCCTCATCTATTACTAATACGTATATCAAAAGGACCATAGCAATTTTTCTTATCATGTTATTGTGCTAGACAACAACATGACAATAAAGTATCTAGGTGATAAGTGATCACAAGTTACTTATTGCAGGTTCTTGTAGGCCCAATAAGCATCAAAAACAAACAGAATCTCAGCTATGAGCAAGGATACATTATAGTTTATGCTACTTCTCAATGCAAAAAGAAGTTTAATCTTCTTTCCTAGTTCACTGACCTACCATCTGAGTGGTTATCAATAAGTTTGTTTGTGTGTGTATATATGTATAATTGATTAAATGCCAAACTGCCCCAACCTAACCTTTTGCGACTTATCTGTTGTTTTTCACATAAATTTACCCAAGAAACAAAATTTTACATAATAATATTTTTCTTCCAAACTCAACCAAAAATGCATTACATACTCTACAGTAAAACATAGGATAATCACAAAAAAGTCCATTAACTTTTACCCAATTTGCAATCATAGTGCATATTTTATGAGGTAAAATCACAGCCAAGCAATTGAAAACTATTATTCATTAATTTATAAGTAAATTGCTTCTAATATAGCCATGGTAGAAGAATATATATGCCAATAAAAAGACTCTATCCATAGTCAGCGGTCACTAAATTTTTAATCATATTTTGCTTAATTTTTCCTTCTACAAGTTAATTTTAGATGTAGTGCCTGGCCATGATTAAACACAATAGTTAAAAGTATAGGCTAAAATTGGCATTCCCAAAGTATAGGCTATGGTAAAGTTCAGGATCTTTTGGATGACTAAACCCAAAAAAGTCATTCTTCTCAAAAGCAAATAAAGCTTTGTGGACACCATCATGAGAATGGCCTATGAGAATTAGACATCCAAATTTTAAAAAGATATTTATCAAAATTAAGATCAGGCACAATATAAACTCAGCTCTCTTAAGATTTAGTCCCAAACTAATTGGGGCCAGTTATATAGATCAGTTTCATTCATTTCACTACTTAATTTAGGGCTACATCTTCAGAAGCAACAAGTTAAACTGTTCTATTTAAATAAATCGTAAGTGAGAAAGGGTGAAAGAAAGAGCTTTGAAGACTACAGATATAGACGATATTGAATATGGATGCTAATGAGAAATGAAAATTGATAGGCTACAATTAATCAACTAAGTACCATTTATCATACGAACACATTTCCATTCATGTGCTTCAATTGCATCTCCATTCTCCCCCTCATAATATGTATCTGACTTGGCAGTAGTGTGCAAAGCTGATGCTTGACGCAACAGCATCTCTGGACCTATAAAAGATAAAAGAAAACTAGACAGTTAGCAACATCAATATATAAATTGGTTGAAAAGGTATTTTAAATCAAGGACATATAGTATTACAAGTTAACAAATAACAAATCCACATTATCCACACTATATATAAAAGTACACAGAAGGGGGAAACTTTTGAAGGGACGAAAAAGCACAATGAAGTATTATAATTCGAACACAAAATAAGGCTACTTAATATTCTATGTTATTATTATATATAATTTAGGTGAATTTTTCTGTTAAAAAAAACCTACTTATAAATTTATAATCTATATTTACATAGAAGAACCATGGAGGGGAAAACTTTTGATAGGACAAAAAAGAACTCATTTTTATATTATTGAACTAACTAATGAAATTTATTCACCTAACAAAGACATAATTTAATAGTTAAAAGAAAATATATGATCACACAGCCCTAGCTACTTCTTATAAGAAAGTGGGTTAACGGAGTTAAGAACAACAAAGTTTAGAATTGGCTTAGCCTTTTTTCCTAGGGGATTAATAATTAACTCATCAAGTATGCAAGGCTTAGTTGTTGGATTCTATGTTTTTTTTAGTTTTTCTAAGTGACTATTCTAAATAAAAGATATCCACTGGTAAAAAAGAACGCTTGATTAGCCATCCCATCCGCTATTTGATTGCCCATTTGGAAAATACATATGCTTATAGATGTATACACACACACACACACACTCTTTGTTTGATTGTTGATACTTGATATTATATTATTTTGATACTGCAAAGAAAAATGATTAAACTACAAAAAAAATACAATTTTAAAAATATTTATATTATTTTATAACATAGCATTACTCGCATTAAAAAATCATCAAATATCGCGTAAAATGCACATGATAAAATGATTAGTATTTTAAAGTGGCTCGGTGTTAAAAAAATTTTAGGCATAGAGTCCTCAATAATTCATAAAATCATTAGAATAGCTCTAATAACTTACAAATTACAATATTCTAATTAGTGGATAGCAAATACAATATATATACACTTAAGTATTTATAGGGATTAGAATTTTCATTTAGCATTGTCCTTTCATGTTTTCCTAATTATTACATCTTAGTTTGATGAGTATCCAAAATTTCTTATGAAAAAAAAAAGAACAATATAGACTAAATTTCTTAAGATTTTATCTTACAAGCACCAAAAAATAAGACAGGTGCATACTGCATACCACCTCACCTTGCCCTATTCTTATAAGCTTTTTTAATCCATGTGCATAACGCCTCACTCTAGGCCGATGTCCTTCTAGATTGATCCTTTCCAATACATAATGAAATAGAAAACAATTATAAGTCCATCCGAATTTCACTTGTCAAGCCACACATAAAAACAAATAAACTACATAGAAGACAAGTAATAATATGCCTTTTTAGTTACGCCAAAAAATATTGATGGAAAAAGAAAAAAGAAAAAGTAAAGAGAAGAATTCCATCCAACTCCAGTTTCACAGATTTAGAGTATAGTCAACTAATGCACAAATTAATCAAATGCGACCATGGGTTGTCCACAGATTGTATTGTACACTTGCCTGAACCTGATTAGTTGCCTCAGCTTCCAATTCAAATAAACACAAATTCACAAGTGTTAAAACCCATATTCTTGAATAGAGAATAAAAGCATCAACCGCCAAGCCATATTTTGGTTGTCCCCAACCACATCAACCATTACCTCTATTTGTTAATTAAAAGAATCAAGAACAAAACATAGCAAATCCAAGACAAATAATAAAATTAATGAAAAGAACAATTCTTTAAGCAAAAATAAGATATTAATTTTATTACATAAATTATTACAAGAAATTTAATTTTATCAACACAAAAAAAACACTTGGACACTTTAGTCTGTTAAAATGGTCAGAAAACCTTTTCCAACAACAAAAAATTTTTTCCTGAAGTTAGTTTGCAGAATTTATATTTTGTTTAATTTTAACAGAACAAAATCTACCTAGTTTTCACAGATTGCTTCTGCCAAATCCTCAAAATAATAGTTTAACATGGTTTTCCAAGAAAAGCTTTTTAGCAGATAGACTTAACTAGTATGAATTATTTATAAGATAGAATCCACATGTTTGGCACATACTCAGTCTCCTTGTTCAACTTGTTTCTGGTACTACCTCCTCTTGAGAGCTCATATTCAGCCTGTCAAAAAGAAGAATGTTACTGAGATAAACATGAGAAAAACTTGGTAAATCAAACATTAATCTCCATTAAGTGCTACATTTTTAAAACACACATGAAGTTCCATTTTTAACACAAAGGACGGCCTATATTATTGAAAATAGCTAATCACATAGAGCTGTTGGATGTCAGGATTGAAGAAAATAATAAGATAAAATACATCAAATGATGCATTTCTATATAAATTCAACATGAAACCATTTTATTCACAATATTCGAGTGGATTCCTATTACATGTTGCTTTGCATGATCAAATGCCTCCATCCATTTCCGAGCTTCTCCAGCTGAAGCACAAGCAATCTTGAAAAGAAACAAGGAATTAGTTATAAGTTGTTTTTATGAAGAATTTACATATAGAAAAAGAAGAAATTAATAATTAGAAGAGGTAGGTAAGCTATCCTCCCCTAAATTAAAAAAAAAAAAAAAGCAAGAACAGAAATGGAAGGAAAAATATAAAATTGTTCAACAAGAAAACTGATAGGGATATGAATGCAGGAAAACCTAAAAAAAAAATTTCTGTATACTTGGTAGTTGGTACATACAATCCAAATCATAGATTTAATATATGATCTAAAAGCCAGGATATTAGAATATGAATGCATATGAGCATAAAACAGTGCACATGAGTAGGACAGGCATTTGTGCAAATACTTATAAAGGTCCTTTTTTTGTAACAATTTTTTTTCCTGTTCAAAGAAGAGTCCTTTCCTCTTAACAAATCAGCTTCTATTTCTCTCTCTATCTCTCTCTCTCTGAGTCTTCACTCACTAAGAGCAACTCATATCTAAATTGTAATTTCTGCCATGGATATTATCTTCCTTCATTGCCTTTATAGTTTATTCCACAAACCATTCTTATGTGTAGGAGAGAACATACTAGATGGATGGCAAAAGTAGAATCACTGATATCCTTCCAAGTCAAATCCAGAGTCCCAGTCATTTGCAAGGTGTCACACAATTTTGCACTAAATCACAATGGCATACAGTTCTATCCTACTGGTTCAGATATAAAGATTTTAAACCAGCAATATTAAAGGATATTTAGGAACTGTTAGGCAATATTAACATTGTTGAATCAGGACTATAGAATTCTTCATTAGCATGGTCCTTGAGGAGTTTCAAGATACAAGAGACTGTTTTTCTTTTTAAACAGATCTAGTACACTTCCACCACAAAAGGTTTGACATTTTGGGTAGGATGTGCAAATGGTCGGTTCAATTCCGAACCGAACTAAAAATGGAATTTAACAAAAAATTTAAACCGAACCGAACCAAACCGACAAATATCAATTCAGCTTGGTTCGGTTTAAAGCAAACCAAATTTATGAACAACACACCTTAACTGCCATTTTCATTTTTCAACTCAAATGCAGTTTTCTCTCTTGATCAAAGATTCTCAACATTCACAATTCACAATCAAAGACTCCACTCATTCCTAATAAGTGATAACCATTTAATTCCAATTATCTAATGTTTTGCTTTCTAAATCCTGTTTGCAAATGTCTAGAATTCCTTTATACAACGGACCAACAGTTGAATCATTTTCTAATTTCTCAATCATATGGTAGTTCCGATTATGTGCTATAATATGCAGATTCACACGAATTCTTTTCCAGAAAATCTAAACATAACTGGGAAGTAAAAGAGTAGGTGTTCCTATTAAATCAAATAAGTATCAAACACACACACTGTACCCAGAAACTATTTCCAATTTTCATTCACAATCATAGTTTCAAAATTTCACAATCATAGTAACAATTTCAAAATCACATTAAAGAAGAGAAGACCCAAAAAGCTTGAAAGGAATAATTGCAATTAAAAATAAACAAACACACTAAACCCATATTGCAATTGAAAGGGTCAAGAAGCACCCATTAATGCATAGACTCTAAAACATATTGCAGTGCCATCTTGGTCAAATTCAGAGACACAGATGTCTCCTACACTTGCCTCTCTGGTGTATGCCATTTTATTGTCTAATATGAGTTCAAAGTCACCTTCGATTCAACACGCACAACATCTCTATGCTTCAACCATCGATTCAACACAAGGTGGAGAAGTGGAGCCATGGAATCTCCAATCACAGGGGAGATGGATTGAGAGATGTGAGGGAGAGAAGGGACCAGCATATGAGACTCTGAGAAATGAGGGACTATGTAGACATAGGTCTAGAAGCTTCAAGCTTCTTTTTAAAGGGAAAAAAAAACAACAGCACATATGCAAGAGTAATAAATTGGTTCGGTTTTTTCAATGAATTAACTGAACCAAATTGAAAACCAAAAATATCTAAAACTCAAAACCAAACCGAACCGCTTAAACTGAAAAACCAAACCAATTGAACCAAATACTGCATAGGCCTAATATTTCCTGGGGGCCATTCATAATGGTGGTTTTAGCTAAGATGCCTTGGTTTGATTAGTTCTGCAGTACAAAAAGTCATGGAAGGTTCTGCCATTTATGCACAATAGCAACCCAGGAAAGGAGAGTTTTGCTGGGTAACAAGAAGAATAGTGCTGCTGGTATGGATATTATGGCAATGCTCATCATGAATGTATATCAAGTTCTGCGAATAGCTAACTCTAGATCTAGACTCTACAACAGAAACATTACTTATGCCAAGATAATCTAGCTCTGATCTTCCTTCTCTTGTTAAATGCTTGGTTTCATGCAATTCTTGATCTCCTCCTAGTGTGTGCTTTGCGAATATTTTTATCAGCTCAAGTCCAGACTTGTTAAGGCCTTCAACTACTATAGTTAATGAATCTTCCTTCAACTACTATAGTTAATGAATCTTTCTTTCATGCTGACTACTACCAAATGCTCTTTGTGATTTGATAACAAATGGACACAAAGTAAAAAATTTCAATTGCACCAGCATTTTGTCTACAAGCAAAACAAGCATGATTTGTAGCATGAATGAACAAGCCAACAATGCTTATTAGTTCACTTGAATTGTCATATCCACTACATGAGAATATCGGGACCTATAATGATTGCTGGTATTTCTTAGATCACAGGCAGTAAAAATTTTGCAACTGAATTGCAATGAGATGCAACTTACTTCTCCTTTTTTTGTCTCATCCAATCGATTATAAAACCGTAGTACATAAACGTCCTACAAAAAAAATTCAAAGGAAAAAAAAAAAGAATGAAGCTTATAAAAATCATGAAAGGAAATAATAAGAAGCTATTTGTGATCAGGATCATTTTAACATGGAAAGAGAAAGACTCATTGCATGGGAAGAAAACATCAAATCTAACATCTGAAAGTACAAGAATCCAAAAAAATTGATATATATTATAATAAACATAAAATATAGATTAACAAGGGCCTCACCCCATGATTGACCTTTCGACGCCCTAGTTCCTCCACCATGACTGTAGGCCCAACTACACCTCTCCTAATAGGTTTCTGGAGAACAAAAGTTTAGCATTAAATGTAAATAAAAGAAATTAAACAATTACAAGCATGGTGGAACTCACAAAATAAACAAAACATTGGCTTTTCAAATTTGGGTCCAAGATCAACAATGTTATAACATTGAAAAGGTATTCATTTTGCACAGGAATAAACCAAGGACGGAAGCCCAAATCACATTACCTCAAAAAAAAAATCCATTTTTGATTTGTTGGCATTGACTAAATATTGAGGGAAAAAAGAATCATACACACCATTATCATTCAAATTGCACAAAACCACATTGTCAAGCTTCTAGCCTACAAGCAATATAATTAAACGCCAGCCTCAAACTTCTGACAAATTAGACATTTTTTCAAAAGCTCAATTTTGTACACCATAAAATAGTTATAATAGCATTCTGACTCCATATTGCACAAAGAACTTCAACAAAATAAGCATTAACTATGTTCTTGTTCAATGTTGTAATATTAAATAAGAAGATATCATACAATGATGAACAATAGACTTGTAACACCTTCATTCTAGAATAATTATGGTGCATAAACAGATAGAAAGAATGGGAGAAAGAACAAATGTATCAACAAACAATTTGGCTCACCTCAATTAATAATTTTGCTTTAAAACAAACTCATTTTGTACTCAATAAATATCCCTGTTACTGGAAGTCAAATAAAGTGTCAAATTCACATTAATCTGGTAGGGGTTTATTATTTGTTTATAATTAAAAAAATAAACCAAATTGACCAAATTTGGCTATTTGGTAAAGGTTAATTCGGTTATTGGTTCTGTTAGGTTTGGTCTTTTTTTTTTTTAATTTCAGTATTCAGTTATCAGTTCAGTTCAATTACCTTTGAAATGGTTACTGAACTAACCAAATTTCTTTAATTAATAATATAAATTATAACATTATTTATAATTATTGTTATTAATGATAAAGATTTAGTATTATTTTTATTAAAAATATATAATTATAATTTTATTTTTCTATAAATTTATAGATTAATATCAAACAATATATAAGTTATATTCTTTTTGTTAATTCAATTAAACCGAAAACTGAACCAGATATTTCAGTTCAGTTATAATTGGTTGTCCATCAAATGTTGGTTCAACTAGTATTTTAGAAGTGCCAAAAAAAATTGCTTAGTTAGAAATTTGGTTCAGTTCGATTAACCGAATGTGCATTCCTAAAATCTGATACTTTTTGAATTGATCTCAATTAATAGCTTTACTCATAAAAAAGAAAATAAATATCGGCGATCCACCAATAATATCAACTTCTGTCATTCCCTTATACTGCCCTCTTCTAGCTGCCACCTCATTTACCTTCTCATCTCTCTGTATCCTTTCAGCCCCATAAAGCATAATAGCTTTTCTACCTTTCTATTCTTTATAGAAAGTTTATTATTGTTTCCTTTAGTTGACTAGCAGTTACAAGAGACAGCACACAACAGGGAGACATCATTTCCGCTTAAAGGATAAGAAAAGAGAAATGGAAAGAAAGGGCAACAGTTTGCAAAGGCCTTATAGCAACAGTAACCAAAGAGTGAAGCGCCTCAAAAATATGAAATCCCATGTGCATGGAAGAAAGTAGGGTGCAAGAAATTCTCTGAAGAGCAAACGACTTATCAGAAAATAAATTATTTGCACAATCATATTTCAATATAATTGCATAATTGCATTGCATCTGTCTGTTATTTTATTATAAATTATTTATTCTTCTCTTCTAAAGCTATTAGTAGACAGGCCCTTAGAATGAGGCAATTTAAAGACCTCCTTAACCAAGACAAGTTAAACCCTCATCATCAATCTCCAAACAAACAAATTACAGCTAAATCATCTGTCAACAATACAAGTACAATTGAATTCAAACCAAAATGTATCCCTGATTAGCACTTCACAAGACATTTTGCACAATATTCCTAACCACAGATATGCAGCAGCCCCTTTCAAGTTATCATGCTTATGCTGGATGCAATAAATGGTCCAATCCCCTTAAATTTTCAGGGAAAAATACAGTTCACAACACCTAATACAACTACTGGCACAATACAAGTTTCCAAGTACTCATAACATCTCACTATAACTCACAGATTGCTTAAGGCCTTAACCTAGTATGGCTATCAAACGCTCTAGAAAATTATCCTAGCTTTCTTAAGTTACCACCTATTTCTGCATATAACATGTCCAGAGAGTTCTACAGCCAGATATGTCTCCTGATCATAGTCAGATAGCTATCACCAATGAGAAATCCAGGGGGAATCGCTAAGCAGAATATCCATAACTTCCTACAATAACATATGCTCCAATTTCATCTTGACTTAATCATAAATCTGTGATTTAAAGGCTTCGTAGCTTGAATTCACCCATTTCCCATAAAAAAAAAAAAAGGGCAAATAATTCAATAGCAAAAATTGGACTTATTTTTCTTCTCTTTTCTTTATTTGAATTGGCTTTCAAACTATCAGAATAAAAATTGAAGCTAGAATTACAGCTCCAAGAGACTAACAAATTAACTCATTTAAATGTCTCAATTTTTTTTTCTCAAAGGCGCTTTTGACTACACATAGAACAAATTTTCCATATATTTTTAGACGTTTCTGATATTGGTAAAATCAATGCAATACAGAAAACAGAGAAGAAGAGCATTCAAGATGAAAAAGTGCTTACAATGACAGGGTTCTCATGAGGATCACGCTTGTACATCTCAACATATTTGCCTCTTATAAACAGAAACCTGAGGTGACAATACTCATGGCCAATAGAATTGGTACCTAAATGATAAACCCAACCAAAATATTCCAAAATCCCTCTCTCCTTGTCATCAAGAAGAGCACCAGCACTGCCAGAGCTAGCATTGGAGCCATCCCTCTCCGATGTCTCGCCTCCTGCAGCCTTCGTAACGATGACCTCCGTGGTGGTGTTAGCCTCTATAGATTTTTCCATTTTTAATCACAGGGTCAGTTAGGGCTTACTCAAATCCGGAAGTATTGAGAGAGGGAAGGATGCAGAGATGACAGTCGTTTGTCTCCGATTGTTAGTTGCCTGAGTAGCTTGACAACTAATACCAACAGCCAACAGGGTCTAAGCTTAAAGGCGACAAGTCGTTTTCGTGGGGTCAAATGGCGTGTGCGTTCCAATGGAAAATTACTGTATACGAGAATGACAACGTGGAAACTTTTTGAGGTTGGGTGGAGACTTTTTGCCGACTAACGGGGCGGGTGAGTTTTTGCCAAACTTTACGCCTACTTTTAATAATATAGAAAATATAAGGTAAAAAATATAATACATAAAAATAAACTATTTTTAATAAAAAAAGAATAATATATTATTATGTGAAGCAAATTAGGAGATTTGCTACAGTTCACTCCGCACAATATCGAAATTGGTATGAGATCAAGAAAAATTAATTAAGCTTGAAGAAATTAAATTAGATTTGAAAATAATTGATAATTCTAATATCGGGAGTACTAATTTAAAAAAATTAGATTAAATTTAGAAACAATTGATAATTCTAATATCAAGAGCATTAATAAATAGTATTATCTTAAAAATTTAAATTTAAATTTTTTTAAATAGTGAAATTTAAGAATTTAGAGAGAATATATGCTTGCACTAGTCGAATTTTGTCTGGTTAATTTCTTAAAATTGAGCTCAATGTGGGCCTTAGGATTGGATTAAGGAATAGTTAGGCTTACTACGGGTCTCGAGAGCTTTAGGCTGGCCCAAGTCCTAGCTGTAACACCCCTCACCCATCTACAGTGTAGCCGAGTGAGGAGTGCCAGATTTGGTGTCGGAGCACCCTATCTTATCCTGTCATGTCCATTGTTAATTTTAAACTTTATAGAAAACATGTGAAAATTTTTTTTCATCATAATTTATTTCTGTGGAAACCCAGACAGAGTCCCCTTTATTTTATTAACATCTAGCTAGTTCCACTAGCTACCTGTTAAAAACAATTTCATATATGTTCATCTTGTCATATGACATATCTTTTCTTGCTCATACAGTTTCAAGTGAATATACATTTCATTCATCCATTTATATCGGAATTTATATACATACATTCACAGTCTCAAAATATAATTATAATTTATTACAAAGTTCAAACTAAATATACATTAGACTGTACATGATACAAAATGCAAAATCCTAATTACATGGGCCCTACCAAAATAAAACACTGCTGAGATGGACACTGAGCTGTAACTGTAGCAGATTTTGTAACACCCCGTTTGCATAGCCTGGTAGATTTCACTGTTCCGGTGACCAGTGTCGGTCCGGATAATTAAGGGGATTAGAACCACACTTAAGACAATTAGAGAAGCCATAAACACAAATAATTAGTAATGTTCAATTAATTAAGTATAAACAAGAAAAACAGAACATAAGAAGTTAAACGAGCCGAGAGTCACAGCGATGGGTGACTTCCTCGGGAACGACTGCGAAGTCATTTTAAACTCAAATTTCGAACAGTAAAAAGTGACGTTGCGATCCTTAGGACCCTTATGGACACAGTGGAAAAGAGAAAATCACGAAAAAGAACTGTTAAGTCAGTCAAATAATTAGGTTAGGGAGTCAGAAGAAATATGGAATTAATTGCAAACCGAGATGAACCGGCGAGGGGTAATTTGGTCAATTGACCCCGAGAGCTGACTCCTGACCTAACTGTCAAATAAAATTGGAGAAAAGAAAATTTCAGAATCAATAATTAAATTAAAGAACTAATAAAAAAAAGGAAAAAAATCAAAAAGTAAAAAGGTGATGACATCATACATGACCTCATGCATGATGCCATAACTAAACTAATTAATTAGAAATTTTGTGGTCTTCCATAATTAAAATAAATAAAGAAAACAAAAGAAAAAAAAAATAGAAAATCTCGTCTTCTTTCTTCTTCCTTGCCGCGCCACTTTCCTCCCAAATTCCTCCATGAATGGTCCTCCATTTAAGCTTACATTTAAGCTTAATTTTCTTCACTTAATCCAAATAACTCCCTTAAAAACCTCCCTAGAGCTTGTTATTGCAACTTAAGAAGAAGATTACAAGAAGAAAGAAGATTTAAAGATAGGGTCTTGAAGCTTTAAGAAAGGTTAGTGTGCTAACTTACCATTTTACTTCTTTAAATGCATATGTAATGATTGAAATGAGTTTAGAATTTATGAAATGAAATAAAAACATGGGAGAAGGACCAAACTGAAATTTCGGCCTGGTTGAGGGGAGTATGAAATTGTATGGTTTGATGCATTAGAATGAGTTTAAAAGCTTTGATTAGTTGAATGGTTAAGATTAAGTGCACTAATTGTGATTAAATGCATGAGATGGATGAGTTAGGGTTTGAATGTTAGGGTTTGTGAACCAAATTTTGGAGAAATGCTTAAATGATGACTTTGGTCTATTGTGAGATGAAAAATGATCAAAAATGACCAAAAGAGATGTGTGGAAATTGTGAGAATGCAAGTTAAATTCGTAGGGCAAGCAGAATGACCAAGCCAACTTTGAAGGACCAAAACGAAAATTTTACAAGTCCAATTGATATGCCACCAATTGGGGATGAAAACAGACATAAAATAGCACAATTTTCATTAAGGAACCATGGCAAAAAACTGACCAAAACTTAGTGAACCAATTGACCAAAGTGAAATAAGAGCAGGCTGCCACTGCACAAACTGACCAAATGAACAGTAATTGTTCATTTGGTCATAACTCGAGTTAGACAGGTCAAATTGACTTGAAATTTGGCCAGGGGTTAGAGGGCATATAGATCTAAAACTTTCATAAAGAACATCACCCCAAACTATGCCATTAACCCATTCAAATTATTGAGCAAAGTTAGGTTACTAAACCTGCAACTCTGCAGAATTTTCGGTCTTGTGACAATGTTTGGATGGCTATAATTCCCTCTAGAAAACTCCGATTTAGGCGATTCTTGAACCGATGGAAACCTAAGACATAGTAGAACATTTCATATGAAGAAAGTTAGACCAAATTATGAACTTAACTTAATCAAATTACTGACCAAAGTTGGATCAAAATCTGCCAGAACCCAAAATACCAGTATGAACAGTAAAATTATTTTGGCCATAACTTGAGCTACAAAACTCCGATTGAGGTGATCCAAAAATGAGAATACACTTAAGAAAATAAGGAACATTTTCTATGAAGGAAGTTTTGTTAAATTCCAACAGTAGATCGGCCAATGGAATAGTGCAACTTCGGAGAACCAAAACCGAAAATTTGCAATTTTGCCAAAATGACCTAAGCTTTGAGAAAATGACCAAAACCAACAAGTTTAATGACCAAAATGTGGTATGTGGGTGAAGTTGGAGTTCCCATACCTATTAAGTCTTAGAAAGTCAACTATTTAACTTGAATAGTGCAGTGAATAGTAACCCGAAACACAAAATTTAAAGAACGTCGAATTTAGCACGTTAGAGCTAGGTAATTATGAAGCTAAATTTATTTTGGATCTGTGTTAAGTTCTAGTACTGAAACATTGTAAAATTGTGTGTTTCAGTTAAAAAGAATATCGGGAAGGAACCCGAGGAACCGAGTCGAGGCTAAGGGACGACTCGCTTGAGGTTTGTGCACAACATCTCCATGCTTTAAAATTCATTGATAAAGTGAACGAAATATGTATTTTACTTGTGATTTGGAAATGTTGAAAGTTTATTTGTGACATTATTTATGATGTTTTGATTTAAACTGTGAAAGTTATTGTGTATATTTGAAATAGCAATGTTTAGCAAATCGTTAAGATAAGTTTTGAAACCACAGTGTCATGACCATATATTTGAACACCTCACTAGCACGACTAGTGGGGGTAATTAGTTTCGAATTTTGATTCCTTCTCTGGAGAAGTGTTGAGGTGTGCCAGTAGAAGAGGATGTGAATGGATATCCATATATTTGAGCTAGCTAGCCTTGTGATGTGATTTCTCTTTAGCCTCTGGCTATTGAGATTCTATTTGTTTCGAATGGCATGATTTAACTGTGGGTTTTATGAAATGTGTTTTGATACTTCGAAATGAACGTGGTTTGCATTAAAATCTCATAATTCATGTTTTGTGTTTAATGCTCATGTTTAGTCAAATTTTTGAATGAATATGATTTTATTTTTGCATAAAGATTATTTTAGTATGTTGTGCACCACTGAGTCCTAGTACTCAGCAATGGCTTCTATTGCTGTCGCAGATACAGAGACTAGAGGAGCAGCAGACTGAGCTGCTGAGGTGTGAGGAGCTATCAGCTTAAAGTCTTCGGGTATAATTTATACCCTAATTGTAAATATTTCTTTTGATGTATGTATTGCATATAAATGTATGGACATGTAAATGGGTTTTGAGCAGCTTGTACAAAAATTTGTATGAAGTTTGTAATAAAGTTTAGTTTGTGTTTCTTTTGATATAAATTTGTAAGGATGTGTATAAATTGTTTTGTCTTTAATGAAATATGAGTGGAACTATTTTATTTAATTTGAATGAAATGTATTGCTAGTATGCTAAAGATTATTGAATTTTGAACTTGAGAAATTTATTGAAATGATTGTGAAATTGATTGAGTTTGATTGTGAAATCGAAGTAGTGGTTGAGAAAAACTTTTAGAAGTGCTTTTTACAGGTATTTGAAGAACTGGTTTCTCAAAATACAGAGGGAACTCTGTCAAAATTTTTATAAAATTTGCGTAAAAATAAAATGGGCCAAAAATATTAACTAGTTTTAATTTTAACTAAATGTTTTAAGTACTTATTAGAAAATGCTCACCACTTACCAAAAGTAAGAAATTTGTTTTAAAATCCCTTGTAGGGTGCTTAATGAGTTATCGGTAGGTGAAGTTCGGTAGTTCATTAAGTATTCCACGGGATCATGTTATGCCTTACAGAGGGATAAGGTGTGACAGATCTGGTCAGCGTGTAGTCGATACACTACTGTAGCGGCTGTTGTTGTGTCTGGTGGGTCTAGTCTCCAATACCTACGCGATGGAAAATCCAACGTACTAAGCAAATTGCTTAGTGGTGCATAATCTTAAAGCAGAATAACTAAATGATTTAAAATGGCAATAATATGTGTAATTTCATAATTCTAGGTCAATTGCATATTTTATAGCACTTTGGAATCAACATATTTATCAGGATCTTATCTATGTATATATTTCTTTTTCAGTCTCCTTAAACTCATTTCAGTGAATTTGTCATCACTTCTAAGACATTTATAAATTTCCTACTCTTTGGGAACAGTTAAATTTAATAGTATCTTTCTGTTCATTTGTTATATAGTCCAAGTTATTTATGATTTTTCTGTACTTTGGAAATAAATTAATTATCAGTATCTTTTCTATGTATCAATTTTATTCTCTGGCTTTTTTAAACTCATATCAGAGTCTTTGGAATCATATCAATATATTTTATGTCATATCAGTGTATTTCATGTCATATCCGTATATTTATGCCCAAGTAACCTATAATAAACTATAATGCTGGATACATGAGAATCTACGGGTTAGACAGCCATATGTCTACCCGGTATACATCTGTCAGGCACGAGGCCAGCTGTCAGGCTTGTAAAGCCAGAAATTAAGTTAGGCTTGTAAAGCCAGAAATAAAGTTAGGCACAATGGCCAATAAGTAGGCATATAGCCTGTAGAACAATCATACCAGACATATATTATCAGTTCATGATTTTCTCTGTGGGCAGTACTGCTATCTGTAGTCCCTAATTGGTATACCAATCGATCCAACTATATAATTACAAGTCTAGGTTTACTATTGGCAATTAAGTATTAATAATTATTTAACAGAATTTATATGTCTATGTATGGTGGGAAAATGAGTCACACATAACTATTTTATGTGATTTGGCATATATTAACTTATTAGGAATAAGTAAATAATTTATTTCAAGAACCTTTCTTTAGGTTCAAATTTTTTTTTTTTTTTTTGTATCTAAATTTTTGCAAATCAATTTGAACAATTTATTTGGACAGCTTGTAGTAATATTTAAGCCTAATATTTTTCATAGGATTTATTGCCCTATGTCTTATAGTCATTTAGAAATTTTAATTAAAATTTTTCAAGCCTTATGAAATTATTTATAGTCACATTATGGGCTTGAATTCAAATAGCCTATATTAACATGCTTTTCATTTAGGTCAACAGCTTTTGACCTTAAATTTAGGCTTCATACATTTATAATTTGAGAATGATGTCTAAAATTTAGGTCTGTTTCTTAGCTTTCCATATTGGTATAGCTCATTTTAATTGAAGACTTCTAGTGGGAAATATGCTTAAATGAATATGCTGGGTTTAATGGTCACTTGTGCCATTTCCAGTTTTTGTGCACTAACTTTTACCTATCAATTTGATCAGTTTGTAGCCATTGTTTGACCGCATTTCCTTCATGGAAGTTGTTCCTCTATGCCTTATCTTTATTCTCCCTTTTGAATCATGTCAATTGGATATTTAGAACTCAAGTTATGGTCAGATAACCATAACTGATTCATTTCTAGATTCTGGTTCCTTAACTAGGCAACTTTTGGACTTAAATTTTACCTAATTAATGGAACATTTTGCGGTCACTTTTAGGTATGGTGATCTTTATAGATATTTGTTGTCCTATGTCTTATGATCATTGAGAAATTTGTATCACAAATTTTTCAAGTTTTTTAGAATTATTTATGGCCAATTAATTGACCTGAGCTCATGCACCCTATGTCAACAGGATTTCAGTTCAGGTCAATGACTGCAAGTCAATTTTTAAGGTTCTTATAGGTATAATTTGAGGGAGATTTCTAAAACAAAGTTGGAGCCATATTTCTTAGGTTTCTGGAAAGGTATGACTCATCCCAATTGGATTTTCCTAGTGGGAGATATGACTAAAAGACTATTCTGGGGTCAAATGAAATTTGGTTAGATTCCAAGTTTTGATGCAGTGACTTTTTCTAACATTTGACCTAGTTCTCTTAATTTCTGGGTTTTGGTCAAAATATCAATTTTGTAGGTCTGTGTCTAGTGGACATTCACACCTTACCCCTCTGTAAGGCATAACATGATCCCGTAGAATACCTAATGAACTACCGAACTTCACCTACCGATAACTCATTAAGTACCCTACAAGGGATTTTAAAACAATTTTCTTACTTTTGTTAAGTGGTGAGCGTTTCTAAATTGATATTAAAACATTTAATTAAAGTTAAAAATCAGTTAAAACTTTTGGCCCATTTTATTTTTTCACAAATTTTATAAAAATTTTGGCAGAGTTCCATCTGGATTTTGAGAAAGCAGTTCTTCAAATACCTGTAAAAAGTACTTTCAATAAATTTTCTTAACCACTTCTTCAATTTCACAATCAATCTCAATCAATTTCAACTCATTTCTCAACTTCCAAAAATCAAATCCACCATTTTCAATATTCAACAATCATCAAATTCCACTAATGAATTTCATTCAATTCAAAATAAAATACTACCATTCATGTTTCATTAATGACAAAATAATTTATATACATCACTGTAAAAATTTACACTGAGAGAAATTCAAACTAAAATTTATTACAAACTTAATATAAGCTTTGTACAAGCTGCTCAAGACCGAATTTACATGTCCATACATTTATGTGAATCACAAACATCAAAATAAATATTTACAGTCAGGGTATAAATTATACCCGAATACTTCAAGCAGGTAGCTCCCCTGTCCTCAGCAGCTCAATCTGCTGCTCCTCTAATCTCTATATCTGCGACAACAATAACAACTATCGCTGAGTACTAGGACTCAGTGGTGCACAACATACTAAAATAAACTTTATGTAGAATTTAAATCACATTTATTCGAAAAATGGACTGAACATGAATTATGAGATTTTAATCCAAACAATCTCATTTCAAGGTATCAAAACACATTTCATAAAACCCACAGTTAAATCATGCTATTCGAAACAAATATAATCTCAATAGTTAGAGGCTAAGGAGAAATCACATCACAAGGCTAGCTAGCTCAAATATATGGATATCCATTCAAATTCCTCTTCTACTAGCACACCTCAACACTTCATCCAAAGAAGGAATCAAAATTCGAAACTGATTACCCCCACTAGTCATGCTAGTGAGGTATTCAAATATATGATCATGACACTATGGTTTCAAAACTTATCTTAACAATTTGCTAAACATTGCCATTTCAAATATACACAATTAACTTTCAACAATTCAAATCAAAGCATCATAAATAATGTCACAAATTCACTATTTCAAATTATTCAAAACAATATGCAGAAAATAATTTACAGAAATTATATGTTGTGCACAAACCTCAAGCGAGTCGCCTCTTGGCATTGACTCGATTCCTCGGGTTCTTTCCCGGTGTTCTTTTCAACTGAAACACACAATTTTATAGTGTTTCAGTACCATAACTTAACATAAATCCAAAAATAAATTTAACTTCACTTTTACCTAGCTCTAATGTGCTAAACTCGATGTTCTTTAAATTTTGTGTTTCAGGGTTACTATTCACTATACTATTCAAGTCAAATTATTGACTTTCTAAGGCTTAATAGGTATGAGAATTCCAACTTCACCCACATACCACATTTTGGTCACTAAATTTATTGGTTTTGGTTGTTTACTCAAATTCTAAGTCTTTTAGGCAAATTTGAAAATTTTCAGTTTTTGTGTCTAAGGTTGCACTGTTCCATTGGTCATTTTACTGTTAGAATTTGGCAAAACTTTCTTCACAGAAAATGTTTCCTATTGTCTTAAGTTTATTCTCCTTTTTGAATCACTCCAATTGGAGTTTTGCAGCTCAAGTTATAGCCATTTGAACCATGGCTTCCGGATTGGACTTAACTCGGAATTCTGGGCAAATTTTGATTCTGGCAGTTTTAGGTCACCAATTTTAGGTGGCTAAATGACTTAATTAATGGCATAATTTGAGTTTGTGTTCTTCATAAAAGTTTTAGGTCTATATCTTATCTGTCCACTGGTAAAATTTTAGGTCATTTAGACCTGTCTAGCTCAAGTTATGGCCAAATGAATTGTTCATTTGGTCAGTTTATACAGGGCAGACTAAGATTTTCCAGATTTGGTCAATTTGTTCACTAGGTTTTGATCACTTTTTGGGCATGGTTCCTAAATAAAAATTGTGTCATTTAGTGTCTATTTTCATTTTCAATTGGTCTCATACTAATTGGACTTGTAAATTTTCATTTTTGGTCCCTCAAAGGAACCTTGGTCATGCTGCCAGCAGCATGACCACACTCAATCCGAATTTAATCTCAACTCCAACACTTTCAACATACTTCATTTGGTCACCATTGACCATTTCCCATTTCAAACTAGGTCAAATATATTATTTATCAATTTCTCACATTTTTTTCTCAAAACCCTAAGTGTCCAAACCCTAGTTTACTAATTCTTTGCATTTGATTGATTCAATGCCTATATACATGTTTCTTCATCTCAAATAAGATCACATGTACTTTTAAATCTATTAGACCATGCAAATATACCCCCATACACATGCTGGCAGAAATTCACTCATGGTACCTCAACAAATAATTTCATTTCATTTCTTTAATTTCTAAGTTACTTTAAGCATATTTATATGAAATTTGAAAAAATAATTTAGAGTTTATTACTAACCTTTTTTTGTTGAATTTCTCCCTCTTCAAATCTCCTTTCTTTCCTCTTCTTTTTGTTGTCAATAGTTTTACTAAGCTTCAAAAACAAAGTTTAATGAAGGAATTTGTGAAATTTATGGTTAATTTTGGGGTTTAAGAAGCTTGAGAGTAAGCTTCCAAGGAGGTGTATAGTGAGAGAATTGGGAGAGGAAGTGGTGCCGGCTACATGAGGAAGAAGAAATAAAAAATTGATTTTTTTATTTCTTTTGTTTTATCCCCTCAATTGACTTAGTCAAAATTTAATTAAATGAGAATTAATTATGAGGTCATTGCTTAGGTCATTTTAGGTGATGTCATCAATTGCTTTAACTTTCTTTTTTTTTCTTTAGTTCTTTAATTAATTCCCGACTCCAAAATTTTCTTTTCTCTGATTTTATTTGACAGTTAGGTCAGGAGTCAGCTCTCGGGGTCAATTGACCAAATTGCCCCTCACCGGTTCAACCCGATTTATAAATAATTCAATATTTTTTCCGGCTCCCTGACCTAATTATTTGACTGACTTAACAATTTTTTTTCATGATTTTCTCTTTTCCACTGTATTCACAATAGTCCTAAGGACCGCGGCGTCACATTTTACTGTTCGAAATTTGAGTTTAAATCGACCTCGCAATACTTCCCGAGAATGTCACCCATCACTGTGACTCTCGGCTCGTTTAACTTTTTATATTCTGTTTTTCTTATTTATACTTAACTAATTGGCAATTACTAATTATTTGTGTTTATAGCTTATTTAGTTGTCTTAAGTGTGGTTCTAATCCCCTTAATTGTCCAGACAGACTCCGGTCATCGGAATAGTGAAATATACCAGGTTATACAAATAGGGGTGTTACAAGTTTCATTATATTTGAGTTCTTGTAGACCAAGTTATGGTCATTTTTCCAAAACTGGTCTGGTAAGTTTATATCCAGTAATTTCTAGACAACCTAATTCTGGGCGGTTTTGTGACCCAAATTGGGCCAGCAATTTGATTTGGTTTTTGACATTTATGGGTTCAGTGGTCTTCATAAAAATTGTAGTCTTATATCCAAGCTTTCCAATGGTATCAAATTCAGGTCATTTGGACCAGTATAGAGGGAGTTATGACCAAATGAATATGTACTGTTCATTTGGTCATTTCTAAATTTTATGCAGGGTCATCCAGATATGTGCAGTGTTTAGGTCAAGTTTTGGACAGAATTTGGGCATAGTTTCTTCATGAAAAATGGGCTATTTTGGGTTTAGTTTCATCTTCAATTGGCCTCATATCAATTTGAGTCACATAATTTCAATTATGATTCATCAAACACACTGGACTCATTATATCCCAACCCTACAGAAAATGGCACTCCCAAATATTTAATTTCCTCCAACTCCCTTACTTCAATTTGATATTTATGGCACTTCTAAATATCATCAACACATCTCAACAATCCCAATTACAAGGTATAATACAAAGTACCAAAGTTAGGTCAAACCTTAACTCACAATTTCAACCTCATGAAATCTCAATGTAAATCAACTTTTAATACTTATAAAAGCATCAACCAACATCACTAAATCACTTTATATACATTAAAGTCATCAAAGACCATCACTTACTATGGGTACCGAAAATTCACTCCCCTCATAACTCACCAATTTCTTTTAGTTTCTTACAAATTTCACTTCATTTTAACCTTAACTCAATGATTAATAAAGGGAGAAAGGAAGATTATGCGCTAACCTTTTGTGACCGAACTTCAAACTTCAACTTTTCTTCTTCTTATAGATATCTAGAGCTTCCTTATGAAGTGGAGAGGATTTTTTTATGAAGAGAGCTAAGAGTTTTAGTGAGGAAATGAGGTGGGATTCAAGCTCAAAGCTTAAACAACAATGGTGGAGGGAGGAACCAATGCAGCCGGTTCAAAGAGGGAGAGAGAAGAAGTGGAGTGGAGAAGAAGATGGGTTAGTGGGGTTTTGTCTTCTTATGGGTATTTATATATCCTATATGTTGTACTTAAATTTTTAAAATTTCATAAGCCTTTTTTCTTTTCTTTTCTTTTTCTTTTCTCTTCTTCTTTTTTCTAATTCAAATTCATAAATTTATAATCTTGATTTATTTTAATTATTTTAATTCTCTCAAATTTTAATTTGACATTTAGGTTAAAATTCACTTCTAGGGTGAAATGACCAAAATGCCCTTTATAGTGCATATCGGGCATTTTTTTTATTTTTGTACCAATTAATAAATTCTCTAAATTTTATTTTATTTTCTCTAAATTTTTTTCTATATTTTCTTAACATTTATTTCATCAATTTATGACTCTTTACTATAGTTTAAGTGTAGTTTCAGACAATTTAAACTCAATTATTATTAATAATATTTAAATTCATCTTAAACTTGATTAAAATTTACCTTTAACTACTTGAGCCCGTACCAATTCAAAAATTTATTATCCAAAAAAATTATAAATGATTGTACAATATAATTTATTAAGAGAGAGCACAAAAACATTTGTTGTAGAGATTTATTGTGAGCTAGTAATTTTTTCTCTAAGAAATTATATAATGTTATAGTAATTTCACGTTAACATTTGATATGAAATAGTAAATCACTAGTGATTAGATAAATATATAAATATGATTATATTTAAAAAAAATTGTAAAATAATTATAAAATTGTGAGACACACTCATACACACATACTTACATATACACTCATTATTTTATTGTCATTATATGTAAAATATTCTATATAAAATAATTATTTTATTATATAATTTCCCCTTATTAATGGGACAGCTAGCATATCAGAAGATTCTGGTTTTCCTCTTTTCTGTATGTAAGGACACATTCGATTCATCAATCATAAGACAAAAACTCTCTCTCTCAATGACCTTCTCTTTTATATATATATATATATATATAAAAAAAAACCTTCTCTGTTTGGCCATTATTTCAATATTTCTTTATTGTTTGGCTATTTTAGTAAAATACCTAAATTCTTTTAATTTTATATATTTTAATTAATAATTTATATAAAAATATAATTTTATATTAATAATTTATATTTAGAAAATTTAATAATTCTATAAAATATTTAAATTCTATTTAATATATAAAAATTTATAAATATTATTATAAAAATATATTTTATATTTAATTAATTATTTATATAAACGAGTTCGAATAACAGATACTTAATATATAAAATTTAAACTTAATTAGAACCTAATTATATATTATCCAAACTTATCATATTAGAGTTCAGTAAAAAAAAAAACATCATTTTACAAAAATTAGATGAAATGAGTTGTAAACTCTCGTTAAATCACCTCTTTTTTCATAATAAAATAATATTTACTTTATTTTAAATCAAGTAATCATAAAATACACTCTTTTTTTAAGATACAAACAAACTTTATAGTCGGTTATTTGGTATGAGATTAATATGGATAATTATTACCCTTGTAACTTTTAACTCTCATTAATGTTATTTGAATACTTAAAAAAGATTATGTTACTTTTCACTTCATTAATATTTATACAAAGATTAAATGTTAAATTTGAAGAGCGTAAGTTAATAATTACTCTTCTTAAAAGTTAAAATTTATAAAAGTAATATTTAATTCTTAATTTTTTAATTATCTACGAAACACATCCTTGGTTGAGATGATAATATGCAAATTCTTGCAGAAAATGGCATACCATCTGTGAATGTGAATTTATTTTTGTTGAAGTTTACATTCTTGTTTGACACTTTCAACATATTTTTACATGTACTGAAATTTAAACAAAACAAAAACACCGAATGAATGGAAAAATAAAAAGTCATATTAACTCATCTTGTGTAGATGTTATCTATATAATAGATTATTCAATTACTGCAATGGTTTTTATGATGTGAAACTAATCTAAGCAGAGTTAAACGATGAAAAATAATTTATATAATTAATTTTAATTAATTTAAAATTTAGAATTAATTGTTAATTATTGTAATTATGTGCTTCTGTGTTTAGCATACATGTATTTTTTTTTTAAATTCAGTTTAATATGGAAAGATCTAGAAAAAAAAATATTATGTACATGTTATGTAGCATACATTAAAGAATAAATTTTAACAATTGTAATTGTTCCTTATCTTACATGATTATAACATTACAATCCCTTCGCTTAAATATAACAATAGTTTCTCTATATTTTTTTTAAGAATATACTATTTATAATAAAAAAATATATAAAAAAATTATATATATTAACAACAGTTTAAAAAATATATTAAAAATATATATTATTACTCAATAAAAAAATTAAGATTAAAAATTTTAACTATAGTATATCTATATTGAATAGGGTCATGAAAATGTGGTTTTGAATCACAATAGTGTTACATTGATAATTGTGTTATATTATTATAAAGTTGTGAGATAATTGTATTATAAATGATAAAATTGAAAGATTATAGTACTACACATGATAAAATTGAAGGACAACGACATTACAAATAATAAAATTAAAGAATAATGATATTATAACAAATAAAATTAAATGATAGTCTTATTGAATGTGATATGAGAGGTGTTAGATTTGTCTATATCAACGTTTAACTGAGAAATTGATGATTAAAACTGAGAAATTTTATTATATAAAATTTTAAAAAAAGTTATATTATTTTTTTAAGTTAAAAGATTATGATATTATAATTTTATAAATTTAAAATAGTTGTAATTTGTCCAACCATGGACTGTTCTTACTTCGCACCCACCCAAAGCCACTGACTTTTCATTTCTGCTTTATATTATGATTATTAATGCCTTTTTCAGCTTGCCTTTGCTTTTCTTTTTATTTCACGTGTTAAAGGCCACATAATTAGCTCCTCATGATAACAGAATAATGGCCCTAACAATTAACGTACCTTCAGATCTCTAACCACAAAGATGCCCCTATAAATCACCTACAACCACCTGCTTTTCACCTCTATTAATTAATTAAGCATCATCATGCGCCGCTTGGCCTGGCTATGTAAGTCATAATGCGTCTCACGCCAGTTTTGCAGGGAAATTGAAATTTTTGGGTGTTATATATATGGATTGCCAACCTCCCACTATGACTCATTTGAGATGGAATTAGGCATATTCATATAAGCCAGCTTATAATTTAATTGCATTTAACAACAAGCAGACACCAATTTGAATTTGAGGGAAAATGGGAAGCCGAGGCTGAAGATAGAAAAGAATGCAGATCCTGATTTGGGATACACGTCTCAACGGGGACCTGACTGGAAGACCGTAGAGAAGCAAATTGAAAATGAATTCCACAAAATTTTTAGGATCCATGGAATCGACCTGGAAATTTTATTTGTGCGCTTCTTAATTTTCCAATTTCCTCTGCCTTCACATTGTGAATTTGTGAGTAATGCTTGATGCTGGAATTCTCTCTTCTACTTATTTTCTTCCCTAGTCTCAAACATTGTAATCTTAATGCCCAGAGATGGTGACGTATGGGAATTCCATGGACAGCATAGCCATAATGGTTTTGGAATGCCCATCTACCATTTGGGCTGGAGGTCATGGTTGATATTTACTGGTTATTTTTGTTATTCAGTATTGATTACTTGTCATGTGAGGCGAGCTAGCGTCGAAGTTGGAACTCTACAGTATATTTCAAACTTACGGAAGTTTTTGTTGATGGAACCATTAATATACATGGCTGAGGCCTTTTCAGACACTTTCTTGACGCATCAGCTATCTGGGTACATCAGTTGTGAGTTGTGAAGTGAAAAGCAGATGTGTAAATATTGAAATATCTCCAGAGCTGAATTGCTTATTGTATCAGTCCATCGGCTATATAGCTGTGCTAGTAACACCTTCACCCAATTCCATGTAATGTCTTTGCCTGCTGTCATCAACTTCTGCTGGATCCCCAGGCACTATTCTCTTCCAGAACCAGTGCTTTCTCCAGAGAAATATCATCTCTTCGATGGGAACTCCATTGGTTTCAGGCAGGAATAAGTAAACAAAGATGGTCATGACAGTAATCCAACCAGCAAAGAAGAGGAAGATCCCAAACTTCAATGAACAAAGGAGGGAAAGGAAAGACTGTGCTATGATGAAAGTGAAGAGAAGGTTTACAGCTACCGTTATGCTCTGCCCAGCTGATCGTGTTTCGAGTGGAAATATTTCACTTGGCACCGTCCAGCCAAGCGGACCCCACGACCATCCGAAAGCTACCACAAAGAGGCAAATCACAACCACAACCAACACTGAGAAGCCTTTTGATAGATGCTGGTTGTCTCCAAATTTCAGCCCCAAGATTATAGCCACTATTACCTGTTTCACCATTGCAAGTTAAGGAATGATTATATGAGATTAAAGTCAATTTGAGAAGCTAACAGTAATAAATGTTATACCTGGCATGTAATCATCTGTATCCCACCACTGATAAGCAAAAATCTTCTACCCAATCTGTCAACTGTTAATATAGAGATGAAGGTAGAGGAACAGAGCACTGCTCCAGTCAGAGCTGAGGAGTAGAGGGAAGCATTTCCTCCAAATCCCATGCTCTGGAACAGCACTGGAGCATAGAAGAGAATTGAATTTATGCCTGTTAAGATCTGGAATGTTGGCATGAAGATTGCCATAACCAATTGTGGTCTGTTCCTCCTTTCCAGGATGTTTCTGAAGGGATGCTTGATTGATTTAGCCAGCTCACTAGCATCTAGCATGTCCTCAAATTCTGCATCGACATTTTTGGTTCCTCTGATCTTCTCTAATACTTTCCTCCCTCTCTCATTAAACCCCTGTTCGATTAAACTGTTCGGTGTCTCAGGCAGAAATATCCCTCCCACGGTCATCAATAGAGCTGGGACTGCTGCTAGTCCCAGGGAAAGCCTCCATCCCCATTGTCTAAGCTTTTGTGTTCCATAATTGACCATGTTTGCTGTAAAGATCCCAGTGGTAGTTGCTAGCTGAAACATAATGTTTAGTCCTCCACGAAGGTGAGTCGGTGCCATCTCCGATAAATATACTGGAACAGCCTTCAAAGCAAATGCAATGAAGAGCTATATGGTCAGCCCAAGTGCCTAACACTACTGCAGTCTACATTTCTGTTAAAAAAATTAACTTGAAACATAACAGGATACCTGATTTCCAAATCCAATGCCAATACCCAGCATAATCCTGCCTAAGAGAAGCATTGCCAGGTTAATAGCTCCGGCATTTAGTGCTGCTCCAATAAGAAAGCTAATTCCTCCGCAAATTATACTCGCACGTCGTCCATATATTCTAGTAACAGGACCTGCCATCAGAGATGCAGCCAGACCAGCCAGGTATAGAGAAGAGGTAAAAGCTGCCAGCCCTTGGTCATCATACTTGCAGTAATTGTTTTCATGTGCATGCTGCTTCCTTAAATATACCCTATGGAAAAATTTCCGAAGAAATTCATCCATTGATGTCACTCCTCCTGTTAATAATTGAATATTCATTTTTGGAGCAGAATTTGAAGTAATACAATTGTAAGGAATCCAGCATCTTAACAGTTCTATATTACCATCTTTTTTTTCCCTTTGCTGAGTTTATCATATAACTTAATTTCTAAATATTATCTAATCTTGTCAGTCACTGATTTTCTATTTTATTAGCAATTCTACATCCAAAATTAACATGCACAGATGATTGATGAACAAGAAGATCAAGGCAATTCCTACCCACTCTAAAAATTCAATGCGACTGCTATATTCTTTTGCCTTTTTTGCCTTTTATTTTTTCATCAACTTTGACACAACTTTTCACCTAATTTCCATTGATTCAACACCTAACTAGTAGATTCTTGGTAGATTCTCTCAAACATAGTTATCATCAAATTCAACAATGAAGAATTGAAGAATTAATCTATCAACTTCAATTTGCATAAGGGAAATGAAAAATGATAAAGTACCTGAAATTCCAATATCATATCCAAAGATTGACCCCCCAACAGCAGCAACAACACAAGCAATGATCACAGATAAGGTAACTCTCCCTTGATATTGCTCTGCTCTCTCCTTGGCCACACCGGCCGGCGCTAGGGCTCCTCCTGCCATCTTCCAAAGCTCTTATTTTCTCTTCTCCAGAGGTAACAGGGCTGGATATCAAGTTTCTCTCAATTTTTGCCGGAAAATATGATAAACGTTTGTGATTGAAATGAAGAGAGACCAACCACCAACTTAACGCACTGGGATTTGAAAATTCGCATGTGAGATTTCAATCTTGGCAAGGAAAAACAAGTGGGGTTTCCATATGTGTTGGCTGGCCGATCCAGAAATAGAATTTCTTGAATCTTTCTTCCAAAAAAGAAAATTATTGGTTTGTTGATGCAACAAAATTTCTACAAATAACCTCTTGGAGATAAGGAGAACATTATTATCTCTTTCATACCTCCGAAGTCTCTCTCTTTCCCTATTCTCTCTTATGTAATGAATCAGAAAATGAAGATTTGAACCTTAAAAGGTGGCTATTTATTTATTTACAATAGACCAATTGGTGAAGCACAATTTTTAATTAGGTGTATCAATTGAGTCATTTTCATTTCTTTGACAAAAGTGAGGAGATGATAGGGGAAGAAAGAAAGAGAAGTCTCCATTACACAGGGTGCTGTAAGGCAGCTTTCCTCCGCGCGGAATGCAAGCTTTAATGGCATGCTTGTTTGGATGTGTTTCTATCAGATCCGGTAACATATTTGTCTGGATTTGAATGAGCAGTAAATGTCATATATGGTCTATTTTTCCAAAGTTTCCAACCCTCCTCTAGATAACTACTGCCAGCCACAAAGAGAAACTTAGATTATTAGAAAATTAAATTAATGAAATCATTTTATAGTAATATAATTATAAATAAATATATAATTAAAATTTTAAATATTTATATAGTTATAAATATATATGAATGAATTAAATCTATAAATAAAGTGGTAAATTAAATCTACTTAAGAATCATTCCTATTTTATTTTAGCATTTTTTTTTTTCAGTCAGTTAATCTCCCTAAAATTGCCGTTAGAAGTCGTTGACTTTTTGATATTAGCACATATTATTTTCTTTTGTATGATTACTTGGTTTAAAATGAAATAAAATTATTTTATTATAAAAAATAAAGTAATTTAATAAAATTTTATGATCCATTTCATTAAATTTTTATAAAATTATATTTTTTCTATAAAGTAATTAATTACGAAAAATTTATTAATTTTAAAAAGAAATTCTTCACCTAAAAGAACTTATATAATATTTTTTGATAATATTAAAAAATATTATAAAAAATAAATAAGATACACTTCTTTTATATTTCACATTTAACATATATTATTTTGATTAAAATTTAAGATATTGTAAAAAATATGATAATTTAAAAAATTAAATATTTTTTTTTCGTTTAATAAATTTTTTATAATTGATTATTTTACAACAAAATTAATAAAATAAATGATAAAATTTCATTAAATCATTCTATTTATCATAATAAAGTAATTTTATTTTATTTTAAATCAAGTAACCAAGTAAGATATAATATTATCTGTAACACCCCAAAATTTCAAATTTTATTATTTTATGATCATTATTGGTATTTTAATTTTATTTAAATTTTAGGAATTTTTTTGAGATTATTCGGATTTTAAAAATCGGGTTCGATTTTCCGAAAATATAAACTTTGATAATTTTTAAAAATTTATTTAAAGACCACGTAGCAAAACTAAAAATATATTTGGAGTCTATGTATTTTTTTGAGTTTTTTTGGAATTTTTGAACATCGTTTTCGGTCTCGAGGCAGAGTAAAAATTCAAAATTTTGTATTTCGAATCGAACCGGTTGAATCGAACCAGACCAAATCGAACCGGTCGAATCGGACCGGCTCCCATCCCTTTTTCTTCCTCCCGCGCGCGTCTCCTCCCCCTTCTCTCTTTCTCCCATTTTCTCTCTCCTCCACCACCGGCCACCACCTCCCTGCCTCCCGACTTTGCAGGCCCCAATCCCATTGCCAGTGCAGCGGCCAAACGCCCGCGAACGTCCCTCCCTCGTGAGCGCGATGTTTTGACTTCCCGGCCGATCCGGCCACCAATCAGATCGGGTCTTGTGTCTAAAATCATCTACTCGTCGAGAGCTTTCCATAGACACCAAGAACGCCGAAATCCATCGAGCGGTTTGTCCAATTTTTGCCCGGGAAGTTTTAGTCCATTTTGACTTTCGGGCTAGATTTTCTCGCAAACCGTGAATCCCACGAGAAAACCGAGAGTACCAGAGCGCTCCACTCGTCGAGAGCTTCGCGACGACATAAATTTCAAATTTTTCCGACACCGTTTTTTGGTGGGTCCCATGAAACTTCGCAGTGTTTTTCCAAGCATTAAATGAGCTTAGAAAATTCTGAAAAATTTATGTACTAACTCTCGTGTTGTGGGCTTCGTGTAGGTATCCTCAATTCGCGGAAATTCGACAGTTGACCGGGTCTGCAAATTTCGGGCCAGACAGACCCGTTACCGGAAAAGTCTCCGAATTGGACCGAGGTTTTGGCTACCCCCCATTGTCAGACATCCCGATCGCGTTCCCGAAGTCGGAATTGGCAAAGGTAAACCCGAACCTTGCTTTTTCGTAATTTTTTAGTGCTTAAATAGGATTAAAAATTCATAAAATATTCGTGGTAGCTCAGAAAATTACGATTCTTTTTGCAATAGCCTAGTAATATTGCTAAGGACCGCGGGGCAAAGTTTTAGAATTTTTAGAGCTTATTTGGGCAGTTTTTGCAAAAATGATCAATTATGAGGACTAAATTGAAATTTTACATATTGTGATGGATGATTGATTTGATGGGCCCAGGAGGGGCTGTGTGATGTGATTGAGTTGTGGATATATGGATTGTGAATATAGAAGTGCGTTTTGAGCCCTTTTGCAGGTTGGGTAGGTCCTAGGTATAGGGGAGACTCTGCCGGATTTTCGGCACGACTTAGGACGTACTTGGTCTTTTCTTGATTTGTATTGAGTCATTTGTATTAAATAATTGTAATGTAATTATCAGGTGAGCCGGGACAGCCTTCTTCCTCCGCCCAGCCGCCACAGTGACCGTTGTCAAGTCTGTGAGTAAAATATTAATTTTAATTGTAATTTCACTATTATTATATGTTCAAGCATGCCCATGCATCACTTATATGTATATATCTATGTAGATAAACTTTAGGCACGATTTATGTTGCATTCATAACTGTGAAAGTGCCATGTATGTTGTTGTGGTAATTTGGAGCAGTGTGCGTGCGTTGGCGTGCGTGTGATGTGGTGTGGACTATGGATAGGACGGGTAGACACGGCTTGAGATCTTCGCTGGGACCCGGTCCTTCGGGGTAGACACGGCTTGAGTTCTTCGCTGGAACCCCGATTTGGTTATTAAGTGGAAGTCCGAACTGAGTTCTTCACGCATGATTGGAATAAAGAGAGTCAGATAGGATCAGCTCCCATATATATATGATTGATATTGCTGGATGCGGGAGTGCTCCAAATTACCTTTCTGATGTTATGATGTGAATTTATTGCTGATGCTGCATTTCACTCTATAGGGTGCACTAGTTCTAGATAGTTATAGAGATTATGGTTAAAATTGATATTTTACTCTCTGAGTCGAACGCTCACTCCTGTTCAATATTTTTCCAGGCCACAGGAAGATATTTTTGAGGCTAACCTGCTTTCTCCCTCGCAGGTCGATTATTAATGTTTGTATAAACTTGTTAAATCTTAAAATTTCCGCATGTGTTAGAAATGTTTATTTGATTTGGGTCTGTAAACTTAATATTTTATGCATGTTTGATGGATTGGATGAGGGAGCTGAGCTCCCATTTATTTTTATGCTGATGAGTATGTGAAGGGTGAGCTGAGCTCCTCAATTGAGTATTTACTGCGGGTGAGTCATAAACTCCCCGTTGGTAGGTCCATTTTATGGCCGGACTCTGTCCGGTTGATTTCTTGAAATTGGGCCCAAATGGGCCTTAGAGTTGGGTTAAGTGAATAGTTAGGCTTACTACGGGCCTCGGGGGCTTTAGGTTGGCCCAGGTCCTAGTGCCGGTCCGGCCCATGGGTTGGGTCGTGACAAATGTGGTATCAGAGCTTAGGCTCCAGATTCTTAGGGAATGTTCATCTAAAGTGTTGGGAAGAGTCTACTAGGAGTCACATGCGGAAAAATAGGGTCCACATTCGTCTTGCATTTTCATCTTTGCTTCTATTTTCTGCTTCATATATTGTGTGTAAATATGAGTCTATAGAGCTATATAACGTGCAGTTTTGAATTTTGTGGGCTAATACTGCTGAATTTCAGAAAAATGCGTAGAAGCAGGAGAGCTGCCACTGCACCAGAACCAGATGTGCCTGATGAGGTGTCAGCACAGGATGAGGCGCCTGCCCCAAGGAGGCGGGGTAGGAGGCCTAGAGCTGCTCAAGTAGAAGAGCAGCTGCCAAAAGTTCAGGATCAGTCTTTCATAGCACAGGGTCCCATGGACCCCATGGCAGCCACTCTAGCTGGTTTGCAGAGGACCATTGATATGATGGTGCAGTATATGGTCCATCCTCCAGAGCAGCAGCAGTCCACTATACCAAGAGGGGAACCTTACAAACAGATCATCAATTTCAAGAAGTTAGTGCCTGGTACTTATGATGTGTCAGACGATGCATATCGGTTTTTGGATTCCTGACAGCAGAGCAGTGCGATTGGCTGATAGAAGACTAATAGAGTGTATGCAGCATGTCATGGGGCCTATGCCTAGACAATGGATGAATGACTACATATTACCTCGGATGGAGGGTTTGTCGTGGACTCAGTTTGTGGAACTGTTCATCAACCGGTTTGTACCAGAAAGCTTCAGGGATCAAAAGCAGTGGGCCTTTGAGGCCTTAAGACAGAATGGCAGGTCTGTAGATGAGTATGCTCTGAGAATTTCTCGAGCGGTGGTATGCCCCCACAGCAGTATCTACAGAGACTATGAAGGTGAAAAGATTCCTAAAGGGGCTTGACAGGAGGTATGCAAACCTGGCCATGATGTCTGATCAGTCGTTTGATGTGGTAGTTGATCGAGCCAGACAGATAGAGATTAGCTATGCTGCGGATGACAGCGAAAGAGCAAAGAAAAACAGAGCAGAGGGTTCTTCAGGTGTTCCCCACATGGGTACTACGGATAGTGGTGGCCAAACTACTTACAGAGGAAGAAGCAGGAATAAGAGGAGTGGTTTTAGACACAAATCCTGAGGGTTCAGACCAGGATACGGATCTAGCGATGGTCACGATTCGAGTACAGCTTTTGGGTGCAGTTCAGGATCCTCCTTGGCACCTTGTGCACAGTGTGGAAGAGGACATTCAGGACCTTGTTTGATGGGTTCAGGAGTATGCTTCAGGTGTGGCCAACCAGGTCACTTTGCTAGGGAATGCCCCGTGTTCAGCGAGCCACAGATGGGGTCACAGGGTTCTGTTGCGAATGTTCCTCGTCAGTTGTATCCGGGTGCTTCCAGCATGGCGGCAATCGATTCGATGGCCAACAGGGCCGAGGACAAGGGGGACGTGGATTTGGGGGCAGATCAGGAGGGAGAAGTTAGTATCAAGGTTCTGTCACTCAGGGTAGGGGTCAAGCTCGGGTTTTCACCCTGACCTACCAGGATGCTCAAGCTTCAAATGCAGTTGTGGCAGGTATTCTTCTGGTCTGTTCCCATGAGGCTCATGTTTTGATAGATCCGGGTGCTACGCACTCATTTGTCTCCCCTGTGTTTGCCATGAGATTGGGTAGAAACCCTACAACTCTAGAATGCCCTTTGTCGGTAGCTACCCTACTTAGCGACAACATAGATATAGATATGGTTTTTCCGGGTAGCCCAGTGGTAGTGGATGGGAAGATCCTCCCAGCAGACTTGGTTCCTCTACCAGTAATGGATTTTGATGTAATTTTGGGGATGGATTGGTTGGCAACTCATTATGCCACCTTAGACTGCAGAAACAAAAAGGTGTATTTCCACATACCTGGTGTGGAAGAGTTTAGCTTTGATGGTGACAGGAGCGTGGCTCCATATAATTTGGTGTCAGCGATTAGCGCTAGAAAAATGTTGAGGCGTGGATGCCAAGGGTATTTGGCATTGGTGAGAGATACATCTGTAGAAGGTGTCAGCATGGAAAATGTTCCTGTTGTCAGGGAATTTATGGATGTCTTCCCTGAAGAGCTTCCAGGGTTGCCACCAGAAAGGGAAATAGAGTTCTGCATTGATGTTGTTCCGGGTACAAATCCCATATCAATGCCACCTTACAGGATGGCCCCAGCAGAATTGAAAGAGTTAAAGGAGCAACTACAGGAGCTGTTGGACAAAGGTTTCATACGTCCGAGCACTTCACCCTGGGGCGCTCCTGTGCTATTTGTAAGAAAGAAAGATGGGTCATTGAGGTTGTGTATTGACTACAGACAGCTAAACAAGGTGACTGTGAAGAGCAAGTATCCACTTCCTCGGATCAATGATCTGTTTGATCAGCTCCAAGGGGCTAGATTCTTTTCCAAGATAGACCTGCGATCAGGCTACCATCAGTTGAGAATCAGGGATGAGGACGTGTCCAAAACGGCATTCAGGACAAGATATGGTCATTATGAGTTCTTGGTGATGTCTTTTGGACTCACTAATGCACCAGCAGCCTTCATGGACTTGATGAACCGGGTGTTCAAGCCATTTTTGGACCGTTTTGTCATCGTATTCATAGATGACATTTTGGTATACTCTCGGACCGAGGAAGAACACGTGTGGCACTTGAGAATGGTATTGCAGACTTTGAGGGAGCACCAGCTATATGCCAAATTTTCGAAATGTGAATTTTGGCTAGAAAGCATCTCATTCTTGGGACATGTGGTTTCTAGTGACGGCATTCAAGTGGATCCTAAGAAAATTGAAGCTGTAACTGATTGGCTTAGGCCTACAACAGTCACTGAGGTGCGATGTTTTCTGGGTTTAGCTGGCTACTATAGGCGTTTTGTGCAAGATTTTTCCAGGATAGCGTGTAACACCCTAGGCAAATCCCACATCGGCAAAACACGGGAGAGATGCTGGGTTTATAAGTTGATAGTTTGTAACCCCTATTGACGCGTTTTAAAACCGTGAGGGCTTCGGCCCAGAGCGGACAATATCACTAGTGGGCCGGGCCGTTACATTTGTGGTATCAGAGCGCTCCGCGTGCAACCTTGAACGATGGTGGGGCAAACCTCAGCGAGGACGTTGAGTCCCATAAGGGGGGTGGATTGTAACACCCTAGGCAAATCCCACATCGGCAAAACACGGGAGAGATGGTGGGTTTATAAGTTGGTGGTTCGTAACCCCTATTGACGCATTTTAAAACCGTGAGGGCTTCGGCCCAGAGCGGACAATATCACTAGTGGGCCGGGCCGTTACATTTGAACGTGTAACGGCCCGGCCCACTAATGATATTGTCCGCTCTGGGCCGAAGCCCTCACAGTTTTAAAATGCGTCACTAGGAGTTATGAACCACCAACTTATAAACCCAGCATCTCTCCCATGTTTTGCCGATGTGGGATTTGCCTAGGGTGTTACAATCCACCCCCCTTATGGGACTCAGCGTCCTCGCTGAGGTTTGCCCCACCATCGTTCAAGGTTGCACGCGGAGCGCTCTGATACCACAAATGTAACGGCCCGGCCCACTAGTGATATTGTCCGCTCTGGGCCGAAGCCCTCATGGATGTAATGGCCCGGCCCACTAGTGATATTGTCCGCTCTGGGCCAAAGCCCTCACGGTTTTAAAACGCGTCAATAGGGGTTACGAACTATCAACTTATAAACCCAGCATCTCTCCCATGTTTTGCCGATGTGGGATTTGCCTAGGGTGTTACAATCCACCCCCCTTATGGGACTCAGCGTCCTCGCTGAGGTTTGCCCCACCATTGTTCAAGGTTGCACGCGGAGCACTCTGATACCACAAATGTAACGGCCCGGCCCACTAGTGATATTTTCCGCTCTGGGCCGAAGCCCTCACGGTTTTAAAACGCTTCACTAGGGGTTATGAACCACCAACTTATAAATCCAGCATCTCTCCCGTGTTTTGTCGATGTGGGATTTGCCTAGGGTGTTACATAGCGGCTCCCCTAACTAAGTTAACTCGGAAGAATGTTCCATTCATTTGGACAGATGACTGTGAGAAGAGCTTCCAGAAGCTTAAGGAGTGTCTAACCACCACCCCTGTGTTGACACTACCTATGAGTGGTGAAGGATACACCGTGTACTGTGACGCCTCCAGAGTTGGCCTAGGGTGTATTTTGATGCAGAATGGAAAAGTAGTAGCTTATGCTTCAAGACAGCTGAAGAGGCATGAGCAATACTACCCCACCCATGATTTGGAAATGGCGGCTGTAGTCTTTGCACTAAAAATTTGGAGACACTACCTGTATGGTAAAGTGTGCGAGATATACACCGACCACAAGAGTTTGAAGTACATCTTCCAACAGAGGGATTTAAACTTGAGACAGAGGAGATGGATGGAGCTTCTGAAAGACTATGATTGCACCATCGGTACCACCACAGGAAAGCCAATGTAGTAGCAGATGCTTTGAGCGAGAAAATCTTACAGCGATTTGGCGCACATTTCAGCAGAGAAGAGACCGTTGATTTAGGAAGTACATGAGTTGATGGATCAAGGTTTAATCCTAGATCTTTCAGATGAGGGGGTATTGCTGGCTCATTTTTCAGTGAGGCCAGACTTGAGAGACAGAGTTAGAGTTTCCCAGCACAGAGACTAATAATTGATGAAGATCATAGAAAAAGTACAGCAAGGTGAAGGTGGTGAGTTCAGGTTTACCAATGATGGCGCCCTTATGCAAGGTTCTAGGATATGTGTGCCCGATGTGGACAATCTCAGAAATGAAATCATGCAAGAGGCACACTATACCCTGTACAGTGTCCACCCAGGTTCCACCAAGATGTACCATGATGTGAAAGATAGTTATTGGTGGAATGGCATGAAGAGAGACATAGCAGACTTTGTGTCCAAGTGCTTGACTTGTCAAAAGGTGAAGTTTGAACACCAGAGACCGTCAGGGAAGTTGCAAGAGCTCCCTATCCCAGAATGGAAGTGGGAAATGATCACTATGGATTTTGTGACTGGGTTGCCTCGTACCACGCGAGGATATGATTCGATATGGGTAATTGTGGACCGTCTAACCAAATCAGCTCACTTTTTGCCTGTGAAGACTACATATTCTGTGGCACAGTACGCCCGACTCTACATTCGAGAAATAGTCAGATTGCATGGATGTCACACCTTACCCCTCTGTAAGGTATAACATGATCCCATAGAATACCTAATGAACTACCGAACTTCACCTACCGATAACTCATTAAGTACCCTACAAGGGATTTTAAAACAATTTTCTTATTTTTGATAAGTGGTGAGCATTTTCCAATAGGTATTTAAAACATATGATTAAAAGTAAATCAAATTAATATTTTTGGTCCATTTTGTTTTTAAGCAAATTTTATAAAAATTTTGACAGAGTTCCCTCTGTATTTTGAGAAACCAGTTCTTCAAATACCTGAAATAAAAGCACTTCCAATAATTTTCTAACCACTGCTTCAAATTCATACCCAATCTCAACCAATTTCTCAAATTCACAAGTTCAATAATTCTCAAAATACTGTCAATCAATATCATTCATATTTCCTTAGAAACAAAACAATTTAGATACATCATTACAAGAAATTTACATTAAGAAAATCCAAACTAAAATTTATTACAGCTTTATACAAACTTTATACAAGCTGCTCAAGACCGATTTTTACATGTCCATACATTTATGTGCAATATATACATCAAAAGAAGTATTTACAGTCAGGGTATAAATTATACCCGATAGCTTCTAGCAGGTAACTCCCCTGTCCTCAACAGCTCAATCTGCTGCTCTTCTAGTCCCTATATCTGCGACAGCATACAAAGCTATCGCTGAGTGGTGAACTCAGTGGTGCACAAACTAACAATTTAAAACTTAACACAATTTATGCTTGACAATTCATAACAAATAGAATTTTAAAATTTCTAAATTCTTCAAAATCCATGACCTTCAGAAATCAATATTTTCATTTATGCAAATTTTTCATTCGAATAACATTTTGATCAAATAGTAACTATTTATTTACATTTCTTTGAAATTCCGAGACAATGCAAAAATTTTTGAATCATTGACAAATTATTTATTTCAATCACAATTTATCAAATCATGCATAATTTAAAGGGCGTTGCCAACAATACACACAGTCGAACCCATGACCCAAAATTCGAATAGATGCCGTGTTGTACACCACGACATTTCACATTCTCCCAATAACCGAGGCTAAAAGGGAGAAACAAAGACTAGCTAGTATATATGAGTACTCATTCACATCATTCCCCAACTGGCAAGCCAGAGAGGAAGAAACTCGCCCCATCAAGTGGAGGAGTTATCTCACTAGACAAGCTAATGAGAATTCACAACATATTTTGTCATGTCAACTGTGGTTTCAAATCATATTCAAAACAATTTTTATTTACAAAGTGTTTACAAATCATTAACATATTTAATCATCATAAATTCATATTCAAGGTTGGCAACACATCAAACTTAATATTTACAATCATCAAAGCAATGCAATAAATCCTTAAATGCATAAGAAAATTTATATTCAAATTATACAATTTCATTCCATAAGTTAAAATTCTCAACACAACAAAAATCATGAATCATATAATAATTTATTTCAAATCAATTTGGAATTGAAAAACAACAAAAGAGTTAGTTGTGCACAAACCTCAAATGAGTCACCTGTTGGCCTTGACTCGACTGCTCGGGTTCTGTTCCGGTATTCTTTTCCACTGAAACACACAATTTTATAGTGTTTCAGTACCATAATTTAACATAAATCCAAAAATAAATTTAACTTCACTTTTACCTAGCTCTAACGTGTTAAATTTGACGTTCTTGAAATTTTGTGTTTCGAGTTACTATTCACTGCACTATTCAAGTCAAATTGTTGACTTTTTAAGGCTTAATAGATATGGGAACTCCAACTTCACCCACATACCACATTTTGGCCATTAAACTTGTTGGTTTTGGTCATTTTCTCAAAGCTAAGTCATTTTGGCAAAATTGCCAATTTTCGGTTTTGGTGCTCCGAAGTTACACTGTTCCATTGGTCAATCTACTGTTGGAATTTGGCAAAACTTCCTTCATAGAAAATGTTTCTTATTGTCTTAAGTGTATTCTCATTTTTGGATCACCTCAATCGGAGTTTTGTAGCTCAAGTTATAGCCAAAATACAATTACTGTTCACGCAATCGCTCATGCTGAGATTTTGGTTCTGGCAGATTTTTGGTCCAACTTTGTTCAGTAATTTGATCAAGTTAAGTTCATAATTTGGTCTAACTTTCTCCATATGAAATGTTCTACTATGTCTTAGGTTTCCATCGGTTCAAGAATCACCTAAATCTGAGTTTCCTAGAGAGAGTTATAGCCCTTCAAACATTACTGCTCAAATGGAATTCTGCAGAATCGTAGGTACAGTAACTCAACTTTACTCAATAATTTGAATGGGTTAATGGCATAATTTGGGGTGGTATTCTTCATGAAAGTTTTAGATCTATATCTTATCTAATTGCTGGTAAAATTTCAGGTCAATTTGACCTATCTAACTCGAATTATGACCAAATGAACAGTTACTATTCATTTGGTCAGTTTGGTGCAGTGGTAGCCTGCTCTCATTTCACTTTGGTCAATTATTTCACTAAGTTTTGGTCAGTTTTTGGGCATGGTTCCTTAATGAAAATTGTGCCCTTTTATGTCTATTTTCATCTCCAATTGGTGGCATATCAATTGGACTTGTAAAATTTCCGTTTTGGTCCTTCAAAGTGGGTTTGGTCATGCTGCCAGTAGCATGACCATTTGACCTACGAATTTGGTTTTCATTCCAACAATTCCCACACATCTCTTTTGGTCATTATTGTCCATTTTTCATTTCACAATAGGTCAAACATGCCATTTACTCATTTCTTACATTTTTGGTTCACAAACCCTAAGTCCCAAAACCCTAACTCACTAAGTTGTTTCATTTAACCAATTCAATGCCTATATACATGCTTCTTTAACTCTATCAAGCTCATATACACCTTTAAATCCATCAAATTCATGCACACACATCAAAACCCTAGCTAGATGAGTTTTGCTTTAATCCTCCAACAATTAATTTCTTTTCATTTTAAGTTTATTTACAAGCTCAATAAGTTAGAAATGTAAGAATCAAACTCAAATTATCAAATTTGATTACTAACCTTTTATGTAGAATTTCCAAGTCTTTATTTCTTCAATTTTTCCTTTTCTTTCTTGCTCCAATCTTCTTTTCAAGACTCAAAGACAAGGTTTAACATGAGGAACTAGGAAATTTATGGTGTAATTTATGGTTTTAAAAGCTTAAATATAAGCTTTAATGGTGGAAAAATAAAAAGAAAGGGAGAGGAGAGCTTGGAAGAGAGAGAAACGTATGGAAGATGAGTGTTTTCTATTTATTTTTTTTTCTTTTCTTTTTCTTTTATATCTTTAGTCTTATGGAAGACCACAAAAGCTAATTTAATAAATAATTTAATTAATTTATTTATGGCATCATGAATGAGGTCATGCATGATGTCATCACCTTTGACTTTTCCATCTTCTTCTTTTTTTTTTTATTAGTTCTTTAATTTAATTCTCGATTCCGAAATTTTCTTTTCTCCGATTTTATTTGACAGTTAGGTCAGGAGTTAGCTCTCGGGGTCAATTGATCAAATTGCCCCTCTCCGGTTCATCCCGGTTTGCAAATAATCCAATATTTATTCCAGCTTCCTGACCTAATTATTTGACTGACTTAACAGTTCTTTTTCATGATTTTCTCTTTTCCACTGTGTCCATAAGGGTCCTAAGGACCGCGGCGTCACATTTTACGATTCGAAATTTGAGTTTAAAATGACTTCGCAGTCATTCCCGAGGAGGTCACTCATCGCTGTGACTCTCGGCTCGTTTAACTTCTTTTGTTCTGTTTTTCTTATTTATACTCAACTAATTGAACATTACTAATTATTTGTGTTTGCGGCTTATCTAGTTGTCTTAAGTGTGGTTCTAATCCCCTTAATTGTCCCGGCCGACACCGGTCACCAGAACAGTGAAATTTACCAGGCTATGCAAACGGGGGTGTTACAATGGAGTTCCGGCTTCCATAATATCTGACAGAGGGCCCCAGTTCACTTCTCGGTTTTGGAGAAAGTTGCAGGAGGCACTTGGCACACAGTTGAACTTTAGTACGGCTTTCCACCCTCGCATGCAGACAAATTGAAGGACAATCCAAACACTGGAAGACATGCTTCGCATGAGTGTTTTGGATTTTGGAGGTCAATGGGATGATCAGCTAGCTTTGGTGGAGTTTGCCTACAACAACAGTTACCATTCCAGATAGGAATGGCACCCTATGAGGCACTATATGGAAGAAAGTGTAGGTCTCCTCTGTGTTGGACAGAAATGGGGGAAGCGAAGGTGCATGATGTAGACCTAGTGCAGTACACATCAGAGATGGTTCCCGTAATCAGGGAATGATTGAAAACAATTTTCAAGAGGCGTAAGAGTTATGCACCCTGCACGGAGGGATGTGGAGTTTGCAGTAGGCGACTATGTATTTTTGAAGGTTTCTCCAATGAAGGGAGTCATGAGATTTGGAAAGAAGGGCAAGTTGGCACCTCGGTATATTGGACCTTTTGAGGTTACGGATAGAGTTGGAGCAGTTGCCTACCGGTTGGAGCTACCACCCAACCTTTCTCACGTTCATCCCGTATTTCACATCTCCATACTCAGGAAATACATTCCAGATCCTTCTCATGTACTACAGCCGGATGTAATAGAGCTAAAAGAGAACTTGACGTTTGAGGAGCAACCTGTAGCCATAGTGGACTACCAAGTGAGACAGTTGAGATCAAAACAGATCCCTATGGTTAAGGTTTTGTGGAGGAGTCAGTCAGTTGAAGAGTGCACCTGGGAGTCAGAACGGGACATGCGTAGCAAGTACCCTTATCTATTCAATGTGTAATCATATGCTTTATTCTGCCTTGTGTAAAATTCGAGGACGAATTTTCTGTAAGGGGGAAAGAATGTAACACCCCAAAATTTCAAATTTTATTATTTTATGATCATTATTGGTATTTTAATTTTATTTAAATTTTAGAAATTTTTTTGAGATTATTCGGATTTTAAAAATCGGGTTCGATTTTCCGAAAATATAAACTTTGATGATTTTTAAAAATTTATTTAAAGACCACGTGACAAAACTAAAAATATATTTGGAGTCTACGTATTTTTTTAAGTTTTTTTGGAATTTTTTCGGTATTTTTGGACCTCGTTTTCGGTCCTGAGGCAGAGTAAAAATTTAAAATTTTGTATTTCGAATCGAACCGACCGAATCGAACTGGACCGGATCGGACCGGTCGAATCGAACCGGCTCCCTTCCCTTTTCCTTCCTCCCGCGCACGTCTCCTCCCCCTTCTCTCTTTCTCCCGTTTTCTCTCTCCTCCCGCTAGCCTGACCACCTCTCCCGCCTCCCAGCTTCGCGTGACCACTGTCCCAAAGACGCTGGCCGCAGCCCCAAACGGCCGGAAAACGCGCGCGAATGTCCCTCCCTCGTGCGCACGACGTTTCGACTTCCCGGCCAAAATTCGGCTGATCCGGCCACCAATCGGACCGAGTCTTATATCTAAAATCATCTACTCGTCGAGAGCTTTCCATAGACACCAAGAACGCCAAAATCCATTGAGCGGTTTGTCCAATTTTTGCCCGGGAAGTTTTAGCCTATTTTAACTTTCGGGCTAGATTTCTCGCAAACCGTGAATCCCACAGAAAACTGAGAGTACTAGAGCGCTCCACTCGTCGAGAGCTTCGCAGCGACATAAATTTTGAATTTTTCCGACACCGTTTTTCGATGGGTCCCACGGAACTTTGCAGTGTTTTTTCGAGCATTAAATGAGCTTAGAAAATTCTGAAAAATTTATGTACTAACCCCCGTGTTGTGGGCTTCGTGTAGGTATCCTCAATTCGCGGAAATTCGACAATTGACCGGGTTTGCAAATTTCGGGCCAGACAAACCCGTTACCGGAAAAGTCTCCGAATTGGACCAAGGTTTTGGCTACCCCCCATTGTCAGACATCCCGAGCGCGTTCCCGAAGTCGGAATCGGCAAAGGTAAACCCGAACCTTGCTTTTTCGTAATTTTCTAATGCTTAAATAGGATTAAAAATTCATAAAATATTCGTGGTAGCTCAGAAAATTACGATTCTTTTTGCAATAGCCTAGTAATATTGCTAAGGAACGCGGGGCAAAGTTTTAGAATTTTTAGAGCTTATTTGGGCAGTTTTTGCAAAAATGATCAATTATGAGGACTAAATTGAAATTTTACATATTGTGATGGATGATTGATTTGATGGGCCCAGGAGGGGCTGTGTGATGTGATTGAGTTGTAGATATATGGATTGTGAATATAGAAGTGCGTTTTGAGCCCTTTTGCAGGTTGGGTAGGTCCTAGGTATAGGTGAGACTCTGCCGGATTTTCGGCACGACTTAGGACGTACTTGGTCTTTTCTTGATTTGTATTGAGTCATTTATATTAAATAATTATAATTTAATTATCAGGTGAGCCGGGACAGCCTTCTTCCTCTGCCCAGCCGCCACAGTGACCGTTGTCAAGTCTGTGAGTAAAATATTAATTTTAATTGTAATTTCACTATTATTATATGTTCAAGCATGCCCATGCATCACTTATCTGCATATATCTATGTAGATAAACTTTAGGCACGATTTATGTTGCATTCATAACTATAAAAGTGCCATGTATGTTGTTGTGGTAATTTGAAGCAATGTGCGTGCGTTGGCGTGCGTGTGATGTGGTGTGGACTATGGATAGGACGGGTAGACACGGCTTGAGATCTTCGCTGGGACCCGGTCCTTCGGGGTAGACACGGCTTGAGTTCTTCGCTGGGACCCCGATTTGGTTATTAAGTGGAAGTCCGAGCTGAGTTCTTCGCTGGCACAGTTGGAATAAAGAGAGCTGTATAGGGGATCAGCTCCCATATATATATGATTGATATTGCTGGGTGCGTGAGTGCTCCAAATTACCTTTCTGATGTTATGATGTGAATTTATTGCTGATGCTGCATTTCACTCTACAGGGTGCACTAGTTCTAGATAGTTATAGAGATTATGGTTAAAATTGATATTTTACTCTCTGAGTCGAACGCTCACTCCTGTTCAATATTTTTGCAGGCCACAGGAGGATATTTTTGAAGCTAACCTGCTTTCTCCCTCGCAGGTCGATTATTAATGTTTGTATAAACTTGTTAAATCTTAGAATTTCCGCATGTGTTAGAAATGTTTATTTGATTTTGATCTGTAAACTTAATATTCTATGCATGTTTGATGGATTGGATGAGGGAGCTGAGCTCCCATTTATTTTTATGCTGATGAGTATGTGAAGGGTGAGCTGAGCTCCCCAATTGAGTATTTACTGTGTTTACAGGTCGGGTGAGTCATAAACTCCCCGTTGGCAGGTCCATTTTATGGCCGGACTCTGTCCGGTTGATTTCTTGAAATTGGGCCCAAATTGCCTTAGAGTTGGGTTAAGTGAATAGTTAGGCTTACTACGGGCTTCGGGGGTTTTAGGCTGGCCCAGGTCCTAGTGCCGGTCCGGCCCATGGGTTGGGTCGTGACATTATCTTTCTTTTTTACTTACTTAATGAAGATGTATAATTTTTTTTTTAATTTTTAAAAAAGATATATAATGAATAATGATATGTAATTTTTTTTATTAATAAATTTCTATAATGAGAATCAATCTAGAAATCTTTCAAAACTATTCTTATCAATCAATAAGCATAATTTTTATTTGATAAATTGTTGATTATGCTTTTAATTAATCAAAATTATTCATTTCAAATCACCTGAGCTGTTCTAAATTTTAATTCTAATACAAGTGTATAAAATTAATGTAATGTGTGTAATTAAGAAAGACACATATTGTTTGTGAGAGCATAAGATTAAAATATCTACCTACAAATTATTTCTTTTCCTTTTTTTTATTTCAGTTGAAATAATTTTTATGATAGAATTTAATTCAATTTCATTATAAAAATTGAATTCAAATGAATTTATCTGTTTGAAATACTTTTTAAAATTATAGAATTTATTTGAATTCAATTATTGATAAGTGAATGGATGTGTTTATCTTTACATTATCCTCTTATTTATAAAGAAATTTAAGTAGAGGTGCTTTGAGTAATAGAAAACTTCCTTGAATGAATTTAATTTTTATAAAATCACATCACTTTTGGTATATTTTTTTTAATTAAAAGAATTAAATTTTAGTAATTTTAAAATTTAAAATTTTTTAAATATAAAAATATAAAAAAAATTCAATTGAATTGATTTCTTTATTTTTAAACTTTTCAAACATAAATTACAAGTAATTTCTTTTTTTTTAAATAATTTAATAGTTAATTAGTTAATGCTAGGGTAATAATTAAGAGTTTTTTATTTTCAAGAATAATAGGGCTTCATTCAATCTGTAAAAAGAAACAATCAAGATTTTGTTTAGAATAAATCATTTATAATAAAATAATTTTAATAAATTCTCCCACAATTATATTACTTTCTATTTTTCTAATTATTAATTTTTTTATTAAAAGATTTAAATTCTTTTATTTCAAATATAATAATTAATTAAAAAATTAATTAAATTAAATTTTTATAAAATTTTAAATTTTAAATGAAGAATTTAAAAAAAAAAATAGCAAGGGATTGAGGGACATTTTCCCACTAAATAATTTCCTCACCAAGAAAGGAGCCATATTTAGCTAAGCTATATATGGGCTACCACATTTACATCTCTATGGATGAAGTGAAACTCATCTTGCCTAAAAAATAACAATAGATGCTTAATGTCACCCACTACAAGATCATCGTCCGTCTAGTTTAATGGCCCCTATGGTTTCAAGATTATCACTCTCCACTATCACTTCTGCAAAACCAGCACACCAGATAATTTGTTAATCATCAATCCTAAAGCCTAATGTTATGATGTTAAAGTCAGCCAATGATTTTTCTACACCTTTAAAATATAAAAAGTGAATAGATGAATTTAAGAGTTTATTTGATAATGTTAATTATTCTAAAAGTTATTAACTGTTTTAATAGTTATTAGTTATTTTATTAATTATTAATTATTAAATATTAATCGTTAAATATTTAAATAGTGATTTAAGTGTTCGATAAAAATAATCATTGAATTAACTATTAAATATAAAGATAGTGATATCATTTTTTGAATATTAATGAAAATATTTATTCAATTTTTAAAAATTAATAAAAATAATATATTGATATAAATATTATATTATAAAATAATATAAATAAAAAAATATTATAATTAAAATTAAAATACTAAATATTATTTTAAAAATTATCATCCATATTCTAACATTCTTGTTTACCCATTATAAAATATCCACTTTTATGTTGTACCTCCCATTTATGGGTCCATGGAGGTATGAATTCAAAGTTTACTTTATCAATAAATGATAACTCCATAATGTTCACACCTATCAAGTCTATAAAAAAATAAAATAACATTTTTCAAAGGTATTATTTTGAAATTATTTTCTGTCCACAAGAATGATTTATTTATCTTTTATTAAAGTATGCATCTATCTAATCACTTTAACATAGATAAACTAGTCAACATATATCTTATATTTTTTTTTCTAAATTATATATTATAGTTTCAATTTTATTAATTTAATTTATCCATTATTGCTGATTATATTTTAATTATATCTAATTAATTCAAAGAGTGTGCACATGCTTTGTTGAGATGAAAGACAAATATAAATATAATTTGTTGATTTAAAAGTTGAAATGAAAAACAAATATTTTCAATTTTAAGAGTCTTCAAATAATAATATTTTTGTAAAAAATTTATTTTTAAAATACAATTTAATATCTTTTTCAAAACATTATAGTTTTGTGCATTAAAATACATAAAAAATATTTTTTATTATTTGATTGTAATGATAGCATTCGTTTATACCTTATATGTGTAAATATTTTTTATTTTCATAAAATTATTAAATTTTAGAAAATAAATTTAAAAATAGTAAGTCATTTTGCATGAAAATGATTTAATTTTTCTTTTAATAAAAAAAATATTTTTTATCAACTTATTTTTTAAGTATTCTAAATGCTTGAAAATGAAAAAAATATTTTTCAATTTTTTTTAAAAATTAAATGGAGCCTCATTTAAAAATTATTCCAAACATAAAAATGAGCTTTAAAAGTAAATTTTATGTAATATTTTTTTCAATTTAGCTTATAATTATATTAATTTAAACAGTTTTATATAGCAAAGATTTAATTTTTTTAATCAATCCAAAGTTTAAATGGAAAAATTCGAATATATATATATATAGTAGCAAGAGTGGTTAATGGGGCTCCACTTGGTCTTGGAGGACCACAACAAACTTGGCCGACACCTAAAGTATTTGAATTTTGGACTGATCCTGTTGAGGCCGACCATCACCATCTTGAGCAAGTGTAGACTTTTTAATAATTTTTTTTAGGAAATAAATTTTCATTTATTATCTATAACTTGATTAGGCTTCATTCATTAATTTTGAGTTGAAAGTTAATTTAAACCGTACTATAGCCGCTTGGAATAGTGAGGATATTCCTTAAGTCCAAATGGTATAATAATCTATTAATATTGAACGTTTACAATCTGTTTGCTGATCAATACCTAACTAGGTATTTTACTTGCATGATACACATATTATTTATTATTTTATTTTTTAAAATAAATATATTATGTATTTTTTATATTTTTTATTTTAATAATCACATTATAAAATTTTATTATGATAAGTGTTAATAAGTAAATAATTTATTATTTTTTAAATTAATTAACATAGTCATATATCAATAAAATGATAAATAAAGTAGAAAAAAATTTATGTTATTATCATTTTTAAAACATCATTATTAAAAATTTTAAACTTTAATTATGAGAAATATTTTTAAAATTAATTTTTTAAATTTTATGAATATTTTTTATTAAATACTTATATATATATATATATATATATATATATATATATATATATATATATATATATATATAAAAGAAATGTTTATAAAATATATGTTTAAATTTTATAAATAATTATCTAGTAAATAATTATTTAAATAAATATATTAACATAATTTTTTAAAAAATAATCCATGAAAATTTATTGAAAAGATTATTATTTTTTAGAGAAATATAATCAATATTATAAATATAATTTTAAGTATTTTAAAATTTTTAAAAGATATAATAAAAAAATTAGGTAATTATTATTAGTTTTTTTATAAGATATGAGTTTAGTAGTTGAAATTTGAAAATATTTAAATAAGAAGTTGATATTTAGTATGATAAGATAATTTTTATATAAAAAATATAAAATAAATTAAAAAAAGAAAAGACTTTGTCGCATGGCGATTTTTTAAGTCTCTTAGTATATGTGGCACACTATGGTGAAGCCGTTTTAGAGGCTCGACAATAATATATATATATATATATATATATATATATATATATATATATATATATATATATATATATTGTCAAAATCCCATTTTCAAATTTAATTTTGAAAATATATGAGCATATTGAAAATGTGTGAATACTGAGTTAATTTTAGAAAGAAAGAAACTTGTCATCCCTTAAAAAATAAACTTATGCGCTCTCTAATAAAAGATAAATAGATTATTACATAATAAAATATTTTTAATAATAAAATATATTTTTTAAAAATTTTATATATTAAAAATTATTTATTTTTAATAAAAATAAAATTTAAAAGTAAAAAAGTAAAGAAAATATTAAATAAAAATGGTTTAATATTAAAATTATTATTTTTAATATTTTATTATTATAAAATAGAAAAAATAATATGAAAATTAAAAAATAATATTTTATTATATAAAAATTTGTTTGACCTTTAATTATAAAGGCAATTTAATCTTTGTATTTATTAGAGAAATTTAATTTAATTTATTTTTAATTTTTTATTTAATTTAGTTTAAAAGTTTTAATTTAAGATTAATTTAGTTCAAAACTTAAAATTTATGAGTTATATTTCTTAATTTTTTTATTTAAATAAAAAAATTAAGAAGTTCAGTTTTTTAATTTTGAGACTAAATTTTTTAATTTCTTAATTTAAATATAAAAATTAAGAAGTTTAATTTATTTACTTTCTTAATTTTTAAATTAAATTAAATTTAAATAAAAAATTAAAAATAAATTAAATTAAACTCATTCAATAAATATAAAAGTGAAATTAAATTCTAGTACTAATTATAAGCCACATAAACTTATTTAACTCAGAACTTAAAAGTACAGAGTGTATTTGGTGATTTCCTTTTTATTTTGAATTTCATGGTTGGCCTAAATGCTAAAAAATCCTTCCACTAGACTTGGCACATGACACCACTAACCTTTGTTCAAGCTTTTTCCTTTCCCTAGAAAGTGAGAAAAGCAAGCAAGATTGGGTGATAATGTAGCACGTGGTAGAGGTTAGTGGTGAAGGGAAAAAAAAGCCATCTTGAAACATCGAAATAAATATTATAAAAAAAAAAAAATCAGAATCGATATATTAAAAATCAACTGTTTTTTTAAAGCATTAAAAATCAAGTTACATAATTAATTATTAACCAAATCATCAATCATATAATTATAAAAGATTTTTTTATTTAAATTTAATTTATTAAAAATTAAAATATAAAATATAAAATAAAATTTATTTATTAAATATATAAATCTCATATAATTATATTTTAGATCCTTAATAAATTAAATCTAAACAATTTCTTTTTTTATAAAAGAGTGTTAGTTTTTATTTTTTTAATTTTATTTAATTCTATTGTTGTTAAAAAGAAAAAAAAACTTCTTGATAAAAAAGTTAGCTAAAATGTATGGATTAATTAATATTTTTTTAATCTAATTATTTTTAATTAAGACCATGATTTTATAATTTTAAAAATAATTTTAATATTATTATTAATGTCTCCTTTACCAATTAACATGTTATAATTTAAATCTTGAACAATTTAAAAAATTTTAATTTAAATCCTAATTTTTTTTCCTCAGTATTTTCTGCATAAAATCCTCTTAAGTAAGTGTTAAATTACAAAATAAGAATATATGTTCAGTATATACAACTAATTAATAAAATACTCCAAATTTTCTAACATAAAAGTACTTAACCATTTCCTATAATATATTTACTTAAGTAAAGGATTTCTTGCTTACTTTTGAAAGAGTTTCTCTTCTTAAAATGGGGATTTTGTTGCTTGAGAAATAATCAGAAGTATAAAAATTTAAACCTTTGAAATGAGTCTCCATTCTTGACTAGTGTGCCATATAAAAATTATATGAAAAATAAATAATAATAATAATAATAATAATAATTTAAGTGCAAAGAAAACTATAAGATGAACCCATAACTAGGAAATGACTTGAATTCAAAGATTTAAAATAAAGAAAGAGTTAATGTGGAGAAAAATATTTTTAATCGTGGTTTCATACCAAGATTCAACATCGAAAGTAGACATTTGTAAATAAATTTATTAATTAAAAAAATTAATACACCTCATTAACTAGATTAAAATTTTAAATTATTAATTATTTAATTATTAAAATGAACTTTGTGGTTTTAGTTTTTATAATAAGCATGCTTCTCTTAAGCTTGTACATTTTTTTTTTAATTTTAATAGGAGGATCAAAGGTCATACTAAGGAATTAAAATTGTAATAAAACGTTGTTGTTTGACATGCAATGAAATGATAATTATATAATATAATTTATTATATTTATAATAACATAATGATTATTATGTATAAATAAAATAGATATAACCATAATTACTTATTTTGATTTTTTTCATTTATTGTTAACACTATTACTATCACTATCACTATTACTACTATTACTACTATTGCTATCATTATCACTACAATTATTGTTCGGTCACTACTATTACTATTACCACCTCATCTTGCTGCCACCACCCTGTTATTATCATATCATTATCACCATCACCACTTAGCCACTGTCACCTCTATCAGCTTTATCACCTGATCACTACCACAACCATCACTACCTCACTTTGCTACCATCACCTAATCATCGTTGTCATCACCGCCGCCACCACCATCTTTGGATAAGTCAGAATCAGAAGAATCTTTGTCTTATACAGATACAGATAGTAAATCCCAAGTTGCGGATATCACTATTCTATTAATGGCTGATCTTCTAAGACCATAAAGTTCTCACATTGGACAAACGGGAACAACAGAACAACCACCCCACAACCTGCACCCACTGATCGGCAGGGAACAGGTCTTTCTTCATGAACATCTATCAGCCTTCCTCCTCAACTCAACATTTTCCTTTCCCCTCATCTTCATGTCATCTTCATCCCAGACTCTTGCCTTCCTCGTCCCATCCACAGATAGCTTTCCTCTTGTTTGCTCCTCCTCCACGAGTCTCTCACAAATCAAATACTATGCCCACAGTCACCTATTTCACTACTAGAGTACAATGAACACCCTAAGAATGGCCCATCCTGCAACTTCTCATTTTCATCTAGATTACCCATTCCTCACCTGTTTTATCATACATTCGAACATAAACTTAATCCTTGAAGAACTTTGGTTCTTATGGTGCATGATTACCCTCTACTCTACTGCCATTGAAATACCTACTCTAGCACTTTATCAGTATGTCCAAGATACTGGTACTAGAACTTTACTGTCAAGGTTCCTAGGATAGTTCAAGCCAATCTCCTCCTGGACATATAGTTTGAAAAGGCTAATAGATGTTCATGGCATAGAAGAAAGGCCTATTCCCTGCCAGCACTCAATAAGATCCCTTTTTATCATGCACAGACCCTTTTTTAGGCGCCTTGATGGACTCTTATGGTATCAGAAGTTTGAATATGAGTGGCGCATGTATGAAGGAACTATTACTAATAAATGTGCTATGAGACCCCTCAGACAAGAGCTTGGACTTCACTTATGTGAAAGTAATAATTTTCATCCAACATTGGATACTGCTGTCACATGCACTGCTCTTGGACCTCTCCACTCCACTACTAATGGACCCATTGACTGAACAGATCCAGCCTGGCAAGATTCCTAAGACCCTATGGACATTGAAGAAAAAGAAGCAATAGCCAGTGCAGACCGATCATCACCAGAGACACGTGAACCATGGTACCACTCTCTTTATGAAGATATTGATTCGGACAGCTCAGACTACAAGAACAATAATTTGTCTTGATCTCCTTAAAAGAAGAGCTCACCACTACATTGTCTCCCACTTAGCAGCTCTAATCATATCAGTGTGCTTTACTTTATGCTTTAGTCATTATCATGTTTGTCCAATAGTGTAAGCCTCTCCTCTATATAAGAGTAGGCTCTCTTAGTTGTTGTATCAACAGTTTCAAAGAGAAATAAACTTTTGTGTGTTCTATAACTATGAGTTTCTAAAGTTCTCTCCCTCCTCTTCTGAAAATCCAAGAACATATGATATTTTTTAGTAAGCAATTGTACATATGCTCTACACCTGCCCAAAAGGGATCCTGTGTGTCAGAAATATATCTGTTATGATCCTATAAGTTACGATCCTCCTATCATATACTGTATGTGAGTACAAAAGGGCTTCTAGCCTGAGAGTACCTAAGAGAGGGAAGCGGCATTGAGAATGAGTATAAGCATACAGTGTATAGTAAGAGGCTCCTGGACCCTTATTGGTATCAAAACCTACTTAGTCTGAAATATCATATAATTCACGGACTAGTAAGAAGAGGAACCTTTTCAACAATGAGTTGCCAAACACCTATTCCCTCCATAGAAATCGTACGACAACAACAAACTCCTTATGAGATAGTACACCTTTCTTCCTCCCTATCTTTCTCCTCTTCCCTTCGTATAACACTCTCTTCTCGCATTGACAATCTAATAGAAATCTATACTCTCCCAAAAGACGCTCAAATAGGAGAATCTCTCCTTCCACTCCTCAGTCCCTATAACATCTACAGACAATCTAATTCTCTCACACGAGGAATCAGATCTATTCTAAATTCTTGAAGACCCTTACCAAAAGAATATGTCCAAGCCTCTAGCATGGATCAATGTAGCCTTCATGCTACAACGGCAGAATAATATGTTACTCTCGAGATCCCTCCTACCCTAGTTCCTGGGTTGAAAAATGAAGGATACTCTCATCTCCATTTTGGAGCAGTCAGACTCATCCTCACCCTCCATGGCAGACGAGGACTACATGTTACTGCTAAGATCTCTCTCCTTGACACAAGATTTCTAAATTATGAATATGCTGTCATAGGTACTTTCCTGACTACCCTCCATGCCGGAAGTGTAGTCTTGACATTCTTTTCCAATTACAACATATCCCTTCGAGATCCCCATCTTCCTATTGCTTTGAAAGTTCAAGCACAAATCATCGGAGCTGAACAAGTCACTTCATCTATGATGGCCACTCTCCACCATTAGATTATCTACATACTACAAGATCGCGCCATTTATCTAGGACAAGCCTCAGCTTTAACAGATGCTTTATTGATCTTAGCAGACACTGAGACTACTCCTACTATTGTTCAGATTCTGAGACAAATTCCCATAAGTGAACTTGAACAATTAATCTCCAAAGTCTGGCTCACAAACTATGAAAAGATTCATATGAACTCTTAGCCCATTCAGATAATCGAGTCCTCATTCAGGAGACAAACAGATGGCACAGTCCAAACAATATTCCAACCAGCACGTCACTTGACAGGATCTTTGCCTATTTTCCAATTTATGTTACTTCAACTAGTTCCTAAGGAAGAAGACTGGTGCCCTATTCAAGCCATTACTGCAGATAGCCACTATGTTTATCCCATGAAGATAAATGGTTATTGACCCTAGGATCTCCCAGGATCAGGACATTGTGACCCTGACTGTGACTGTAATGATAATTTTTAGGAAAATGAATATGATCATCCTCTTTCTACAAAAAATTGGACGAGGTTGACAAAATAAAAAAGCCATCTTACAAGCCTCATCGTTCTCCTCACCATGATGATCACCCAAACTCAGGACCATGGATTGGTATCCATTCTGAGACACCAAACAAGAATTCTTTTGCCTGTACTTGGAATCTTGAGCAGTGGCGGGTTCTGAGCCACTGCTTTTAGTGCTTTGACAACTTCAGTCTGTTCATGTGTCCATGGTGGAGCATCTTTCTTTAATAGCTTTGACAGCTGTGTGGTGTGGACTGAGACATGAGGGAGAAATCTCCTGATATAGTTGATTATTCCAAGAAATTATTGTATCTGCTTTTTTAATAAATCTTTATTAGGAAACTTTAATAATTCTACCGCAATGTGTGGGCAGGCTGATACTTTCCTTGAGAGAATTTCATGCCTAGGAATTCATTCTCAGTGCAGGCTAAGAGGCTTTTCTTTTCAAAGGCTTTTCTTTTCAAAAGCATAATGCCATGGGCCTGGGCTATGAATTGGAATTGGTCTAATAGTTGCTTGTGGGTTTGATGGTCTTTGGAAAAGAGAAGGATGTCATCAATGTAGATCAGGGTGTTATGGAGAATGGGCTCAAAGATCCGGGTCATGGCCTTTTGAAAAAGTAAAGCGGTCATTTTAACCTTAAAGGGCATGACCGTCCACTGGTATTGGGCTGTAGGTATGCAAAAAACAGTTTTTGGCCTATCCTCTAGGTGGATGCCCAGTTGCCAAAAGCCAACTTTTAAATCAAACTTTAAAAAGATATAGGCTTCATGTAGTTGGGTAAACAAGACTTCTGTTTTGGGCAATGGAAACTTATCATCTTGCAAGAAATGGTTCAAAGGCTTATAGTCTATGACAAGTCTTTTCTTATTTCTAAGAAGTTCAGACATTTTTTCAAAATTAAAGGCTTGACATACCCATGGAGAAGTTGTAGGCTCGATTAGACCTTGTTGCAACAACTATTTGCATTCTGTTTGAGCAAGGGCTAGGTCGGATGGGTTCATACCAGGGTGGCTAGCTTTGATAGGGTTGATGTCTTCATTTAATTTGAATGGAAGGTGAATGAAAAACTCTGGTCTTTTCCATAAAGGATGAAGATGGTGGAATTCTGCGTGTGAATCAACACAGAGAGGAAGAAGAGAGTCTTTCTGGGGCTAGAATTATGGAGGGGCTTATAAGAGAGTGAAAAGTTTGGGTATTGTGGTGAAATGTTTGAAATGTCTTTTGAATTTGAGTCCTGTGGGCAGGATTCTCAAGTATTAGACTTGTTGATAAATGTCAAACCCAATAAGGATATCCTTTTATGGAAGATCTAACCCAATAACTTTAGTCCAAATGGTATAGTCAGGAAAGAATTGAATACCAATGGGCTTTTTGGAAATGAGGCTGGTTCAGAACACTTTTCCATTAGCTACTTTAAAATATTCGGAATGAGGGGTCCATTCCTCAGGAGGTAGAATGGTTGGGTTCATCATACTTTTGTATGCTCTTATATCAAGAAAGGCTATAACAGGAATGGACCTTGCATACTTTGAAGGTAGAATTTGGACATAAATCAAAGGGATAGGAGTAGCTTGTTGGTCTTGAGGTTAGGCCAACTAGAGGATAGAGGAGTAAATGCTATCCAATTCTAAATCATAATCATCAATATCAGAAAAATGTTCCTAAGTATCATCTGGATTGTCCAGGGCAAAGATTGTCTCTTCATTGGGTTTATCTTGTTTTGAAAATAAGGATTTAACATCATGGTCATAAAGGGAGAGATGGCCAACTTGTTGGATGTGCTGAATGAGCTTTGTCGTTTTATTAGGATTCTTGGGATAATTCTTGGCCTAATGACCCTTTTTGCCACAGATATAACATCTATCGGACTTCTGAACTTGTTTCTCGTGTTTTTTTCTTTTGAGATAATGCGCAGTCCTTCTGCTATGCTTGGAGGGTTTTGAAGGAAAGAACTTTTGTCTATGCTATTTTTTCTTGGACTTGCAGGTGCAGTTCTTTTGTTTGTACTTAATAGACAAATAGTCCTTTTGACAAACATGCTTGAGAGTTTTACTGTTGTCCAAAATATCTCTAAACAATTGTTGCTGGTCACACATTTTCTCAAGACAAGCTAAAGCAATCTGGTGAATTTCACCGATAGAAATTGTGTTGAGTTCTCCTTTAGTGGCAGTGAGAGAACGATGAAGTTCTGGCTGAAGTTGGGACGGTAGAGATGTAATGTGTGTGTCACAGATTTACATCATTGAACCCATTTAATAGATAATAGCGCTGCATCATCCTTTGATAATGTTTTTCAATGTCTGACCTTTTTAACGAGAAAGACTTCATATCAAAAAATTCTTGCCTGAATTGCTTGTTGTACAAAGAAGCATCACCAAGGAATTTTGTAAACATTGCATTGACAGTAGCTAGAGGAGAGAGATGATAGAACTGTGCTAAGTGGAAATCTCCAAAAGAAGAGAACCAATCTTGTAATGTCCCAACAGTTCTAGAGACAAACTCTCTTAAAACAACATGAGAGTCAGCATCAACTCTTAACAATTGAGTTTCTATCTATGCTCTAAATTCTGCAAATCTAGATCTCTATTGGGAGGGAGGAATTGTTAGTAGTATGCCCTAGAGCATATCATTTAGTATGTATTTTGTATATGTTTTTATTAATAAAAGACATTTTCACTTTTCTGTTTACATAATATATTTATGTGTAATAGAAAAGGTCTATTGATATTTTGTTAGAAATTCTATTCTTAAGTTGTTAAGAATATTAGTGACAGTATTTCTAGCACAAAGTATCATAAATAGGTTCACAATCGAGGATACTTCACAATAAGGATATGACTTATCTAGAAAGATTGTAATCATGTTTGTTCTCAAGTTATTTATATGAGATGTAAATAAGATGGAATGGTGAGTCTCATGCCATATAACAAACATGATAGGCACTTATACGTGATAAGTAGGCCGAACCAGTGACATTTATGACAATCACATAGAGTTTACTCTTGTCAATGTATTGTCATAAATCATATCAATGCATATAATCTTTAGACCTGAGATAGCACAGTTATCTTGTATATAGGTGGTTTGAGTTTGATACTGCTTTCATTCTTGTATTGTGTATGGGTATATGGGCATGTGTTGGCTCCTACTAGTTATATATGAAGGTAGGTGTTGATCAAGATAGAATCTATTACCCTAAGTAAATAGGGATAAAATCCTATGTTTATTTAATTGTTCTTGATGTTTCAAGTTTCTGGCTAGGACGGATAGATTTAATCAGAAAAGAGTTTCTGATTAGAAAATCTTTTAATCAAGAACTGGAATTAAAAGAGAATATAATATTCATAGCAAATGGGGTTTGACATAAACCATAACTCCAGCTCGAATTGGAATTTTGTAACAGAGAGATTCTAGTGCATGGTAACATATGATTATAGGTTCATTTAAGGTATTCCTTATTACTAATTGGGTGGCCATGGCATGCTATGCTAGGTGTTAACCATGATCTATGAGGTACATAAAATGATTTAGAGAAATCATTAATGGTAAGAAAGAGTTCTGATGATATTAAGAGTTAATATCAAATCTCATTGCCAATTAGTGATGAGCCTAGTGAGTCATACAAATACACAAGTAATTACCAAGTTAAATTTGATTTAATTAATTAATTAAAAGTTTAAATTGATTAATTAAATATGTTTGATTTGCAATTAGATTGTAAAGTCTCTAGCATGGCTTGAAACCAAATCTAGGTTATTGGATGTATAGTATAAGTTAAATTTATATTTAAAGTATTTAAATATGAATTTAATTAATGAGAAATTAATTAATAGAAATTAATTAATTAATTTATATTTGATATAAATTGATTAGAAGAAGAGAAATAATTATTTTGGGTTGAGAACTCAAAATTAAGATACAGGGGTATTTTGGTCATTTCATAGGGTGACATGTGGCACATGAGATGGTGACACATGACACTACACATAAGCTTGCCATATGTCTTTTAATCATGTAAGATGATCAAAGTCAAGATTAAATATAGGTTTGACACTTGACACAATGTGATTGGATCAATTAAACCTAGAGCCAATCAGAAAGTGACATGTGGCAAGGGTTTTAAGTGGTGACCTAGCTATATAAGTGTAAGGATAAAAGAACAAAAATATAAGTTGTTGTATTCTCTTTGGTGCCGCCACCCTTGGAGTGCATTTTCTCTCTTCTTCTTCATCTCTCATCAATTCAAAGAGATTTACCAACAATCTCTTGAATTAAAAATACTAGAAATTATTTTTAGTGTCCTGTATACATCTCTAATCTCTCAAACGGCAAAACCTGAATTTCTAATTGATTGGAAAGGCTTGAGAAGCTGTTCAAGGGGCTGCCAATGGTGATCTTAGTGTGGACAAGCTAGAGGGACAGCATCTGGTGTCCTAGGCGCATCCCAAAGGTGCCAAACACACTGCAGTACATCAAAAGATTAGTGCACTTGTTCTTGATCTAATCTAGGATTCTAATGAATTAATCTGTTAATTCTAAAATCTAAAATGGAAAATGTAGATCCAAAAACATATTAAAAGAGTTTTAATATGCTGTTTATCATTGAAATCAAATAGATAAAAATGAATCTTGCATGATGCATGTGACTCTAGATGAAAAATTTTTGAATTCAATGATCTAAACTTATGTTTTTCATGATTTCGCTCCTTCAGGAATGTCATCAATGGAGAACCATGGTCCTGAAACAGGTCGAGAGGCATGTTGTGTATTAGGAGGAGCAAAAGATAACTCATCTGGTTCTTCATCTTCAGGATGCAAAACATGAGGATCAGTGGGTACAGGTTATGGAGGTGGTTATTCTGTTATTCCCGTTTGTCGAGTGTGAGAACTTTCTGGTCTTAGAGGATCAGCCATTAATAGAGTAGTAATATCTGCAACTTGGGATTCACTATCTGTATCTGTATTAGACAATGATTCTTCTAATTCTGACTCATCAAAAGAAGGAGCTTGTGGAGCGGCTGATTGAATAACAGAACGGCTTACCATTTGTTGAGGTCGAGGCTCTGATTTCATAGGAGCCTTACCTTTGGATGGATCTCTGGGAAGGGATTCATCAGAGGATGAGTGAGTTGGTTCAGGAAATAAAGGAGGGGTAGATTTGTATGATGGTCGAGCAAAGAGTGGTGAAGGGTTGTAGACTGGAGTTGGTTTAGGGGTCATAAATGGGGTCTGGGAGTCTCTTACTATACACTATATGCTTATACTCATGCTCAATGTTGCTTCTCTCTCATAGGTACTCTCAGGCTGGGAGCCCTTTTCTACTCACATATAGTATATAATAGGAGGACCGTAACTTACAGGATTATAACAAATGTATTTCTGATACACAGGATCCCTTTAGGGCAGGTGTAGAGCATACGTACAACTGCTTACTAAAAAATATCATACGTTCTTGCATTTTCAGAAGAGGAGGGAGAAAACTTTAGAAACTCATAGTTATGGAATTCACAGAAGTTTATTTCTCTTTGAAACTCTTGATACAACAACTAAAAGAGCCTGCTCTTATATAGAGGAGAGGCTTACACTATTGGACAAACATAATAATGACTAAAGGATAAAGTAAAGCACACTAATATGATTAGAGCTACTAAGTGGGAGACAATGTAATGGTGAGATCTTCTTTTAAGGAGATCGGGATAAATTATTATTCCTGTAGTATGAGCTATCCAAATCAATATCTCCATAAAGAGAGTGGTACCATGGTTCACGTGTCTCTGGTGATGGTGGGTCAGCACTGGCTATTGCTTCTTTTTCTTCAATGTCCATAGGGTCTTGGGAATCTTGCCAAGCTGGGTCTGTCCAGTCAATAGGTCCATCAGTAGTGGAGTGGAGAGGTCCAAGAGCAATGCATGTGACAGCAGTATCCAGTGTTGGATGAAAATTATTAATTTCACATAGGTGAAGTCCAAGCTGTCATCTAAAGGGTCCCATAACAGATTTATTAGTGATAGTTCCTTCATACGTGCGCCACTAATATTCAGAGTTTTAAGACCATAAGAGTCCATCAGGGCGCCTAAAAAAGAGGTCTGTGCATGATAAAAAGGGATCTTATTGAGTGCTAGCGGGGAACAGGTCTTTCTTCTATGCCTTGAACACTTATCAGCCTTCTCAAACTATATGTCCAGGAGGAGATTGGATTGAACCATCCTAGAAACCTTGATAGTAAAGTTCTAGTACCAGTATCTTGGACATACTGATAAAGTGCTAGAGTAAGTATTTCAATGGCAGTAGAGTAGAGGGTAATCATGCACCATAAGAACCAAAGTTCTTCAAGGATTATGTCTATTTCGGATGTATGATAAAAACATGTGAGGAATTGGTAATCTGGATGAAAATGAAAAGTTGTAGGATGGACCATTCTTAGGGTGTTCATTGCACTTTGGTAGTGAAATAGGTGATTACGGGCATAGTCTCTGATTTGTGAGAGACTCATGGAGGAGGAGCAACCAGGAGGAAAGCTATTTGTGGCTGGGACGAGGAAGGCAGAAATCTAGGATGAAGATGCCATGAAGATGAAGGGAAAGGAAAATGTTGAGTTGAGGAGGAGTACAGGATTTGGCCTTGACAAGAGATCAGGAATCAAATTATGTTTTTCCTTAACATGTTGGACAGTGAATTTATATTTTGAGAACTAGTCCTTGAGCCTTAAAAGTTGTGGCTTTGGTAGAGTCTTGTTTTTGAGCTCTAGAATCCTCGGAAAAGATGGACACATGAGGATTGTGAAATGATGTCCAATGAGATGTAGTTCAAACCTATTGATTCCATTTTTTACTGCAATGATCTCTTTGTAGACTGAGTAGCAGTGTTTTTCAAAAGGTTTGAATTCTCCACTGGCATATCCACAAATGTCTTTATAGCCATGGAGTTCTTCGATGAGTAAAGCACCCCAGTGTGTATCACTGGCATCTGTATGAAGAATTCTTTTGCCTGTACTTGGAATCTTGAGTGGTGACGGGTTCTGAGCCACTGCTTTTAGTGCTTTGACAGCTTCAGTCTGTTCATGTGTCCATGGTGGAGCATCTTTCTTTAATAGCTTTGACAGCTGTGTAGTGTGGACTGAGACATGAGGGAGGAATCTCCTAATATAGTTGATTATTCCAAGAAATTGCTGTATCTGCTTTCTTGATAAATCTTTATTAGGAAACTTTAATAATTCTACTGCAATGTGCGAGCTAGGCTGTAGGTATGCAAAAAGCAGTTTTGAGCCTATCCTCTGGGTGGATACCCAATTGCTAGAAGCCAGCTTTTAAATCAAACTTTGAAAAGATAAGGGCTTCATGTAGTTGGGTAAACAAGACTTTTGTTTTGGGCAATGGAAACTTATCATCTTACAGGAAATGGTTCAAAGGCTTGTAGTCTATGACAAGTCTTTTCTTATTTCTAAGAAGTTCAGACCTTTTTTCAATATAAAAAGCTTGACATGCCCATGGAGAAGTTGTAGACTTGATTAGACCTTGTTGCAACAACTGTTTGCATTCTGTTTGAGCAAGGGCTAGGTCGGATGGGTTTATACCAAGGTGGCTAGCTTTGGTAGGGTTGATGTCTTCATTTAATTTGAATGGAAGGTGAATGAAGAACTCTAGTCTTTTCCATAAAGGATGAAGATGGTGGAATTCTGCGTGTGAATCAGTACACAGAGGAAGAAGAGAGTCTTTTTGGGGCTGGAATTCTGGAGGGGCTTCCGAGAGAGTGAAAAGTGTGGGTATTGTGGTGAAAGGTTTAAAGTGTCTTTTGAATTTTAGTCCTGTGGGCAAGATTCTCAAGTGTTAGGCTTGTTGATAAATGTCAAACCCAATAAGGATATCCTTTTCTAGAAGATTTGACCCAATAACTTTAGTCCAAATGGTATAGTCAGGAAAGAATTGAATACCAATGGGCTTTTCGAAAATGAGGCTGGTTCGAAACACTTTTCTATCAGCTACTTTAAAATATTCGTAATGAGGGGTCCTATTGTAACACCCTAGGCAAATCCCACATCGGCAAAACACGGGAGAGATGCTGGGTTTATAAGTTGGTGGTTCGTAACTCCTAGTGACGCGTTTTAAAACCGTGAGGGTTTCGACCCAGAGCGGACAATATCACTAGTGTCGCCATTACATTTGTGGTATCGAGCGCTCGCGTGCAACCTTGAACAATGGTGGCAAACCTCCGAGGACGCCGAGTCCCATAAGGGGGTGGATTGTAACACCTAGGCAAATCCACATCGCAAAACACGGAGAGATCCGGGTTTATAAGTTGGTGGTTCGTAACTCCTAGTGACGTTTTAAAGCGAGGGCTGGCCAGAGCGGACAATATCACTAGTGGGCCGCCCACTAGTGATATTGTCCGCTCTGGGCCGAAGCCCTCACGGTTTTAAAACGCGTCACTAGGAGTTATGGCCCACTAGTGATATTGTCCGCTCTGGGCCGAAGCCCTCACGGTTTTAAAACGCGTCACTAGGAGTTACGAACCACCAACTTATAAACCCAGCATCTCTCCCGTGTTTTGCCGATGTGGGATTTGCCTAGGGTGTTACAATCCACCCCCCTTATGGGACTCAGCGTCCTCGCTGAGGTTTGCCCCACCATTGTTCAAGGTTGCACGCGGAGCGGCTCTGATACCACAAATGTAATGGCCCGGCCCACTAGTGATATTGTCCGCTCTGGGTCGAAGCCCTCACGGTTTTAAAACGCGTCACTAGGGGTTGTGAACCACCAACTTATAAACCCAGCATCTCTTCCGTGTTTTGTTGATGTGGGATTTGCCTAGGGTGTTACACCTCAGGAGGTAGAATGGTTGGGTTCATCATACTTTTGTATGCTCCTGTATCAAGAAAGGCTATAACAAGAATGGGCCTTGCATACTTTGATGGTAGAATTTGGACAGAAATCAAAGGGATAGGAGTAGCTTGTTGGTCCTGAGGTATGGTCAACTGGAGGATAGAAGAGTAAATGCTGTCCAATTCTGAATCAGAATCATCAGTATCAGAAAAATGTTCCCAAGTATCATCTGGATTGTCCAGGGCAAAGATTGTCTCTTCATTGGGTTCATCTTGTTCTGAAAACAAGGATTCAACATCATGGTCATCAAGGGAGAGATGGTTGACTTGTTGGATGTGTTGAATGAGCTTTGCCATTTTATTAGGATTCTTGAGACAATTCTTGGCATAATAAATAAATAATTTATTAGGATTCTTGGTATAAAAATTTAAACCTTTGAAATAAGTCTCCATTCTTGACTAGTCTGCCATATAAAAATTATACGAAAAAAATAATAATAAATAAATAATTTAAGCGCAAAGAAAACTATAGGATAAACCCATAATTAGGAGATGACTTGAATTCAAAGATTTTCCTTTTCTATACTTTTAAAATAAAGAAAGATTTAATGTGGAGAAAAATATTTTTAATCGTGGTTTCATGCCAAGATTCAACATCGAATGTAGACATTTGTAAATAAGTTTATTAATTAAAAAATATAATACACCTCATTAACTAGATTAATTTTTAAATTATTAATTATTTAATTATTAAAATGAACTTTGTGGTTTTAGTTTTTATAATAAGCATGCTTCTCCTAAGCTTGTAGATTTTTTTATTTTAATAGGAGGATCAAAGTTCATACTACGTAATTAAAATTGTAATATAAGATTGTTTGATATGTAATAAAATGATAATTATATAATGTAATATATTATACTTAGTATAATGTAATATATAATGTAATGTGTATAAATAAAATAGATATAATTATAATTATTTATTTTGATTTTTTTTATTTATTATTAATACTATTATTATTACAATTACTATCACTATCATCACCACCGTCACTCTCATTATCACTACAATTATTGTTCGATCACTACTATTACTATTACCACCTCATCTTGCCGCTACTACCCTGTTACTATCATATCATTATCACCGTCATTACCTAACCATTGTCACATCTATCACCTAGTCACTACCATCACCATCACTATCTCACTTTGCTACCATCACCTAATCATCGTTGTCATCATCACCGCCACTGCCACCAACATACTTAGCTATCACTATTATTCGACCGCCAATCATTTCAACTATTGCTACTAATTGACACCATAAATAAATTAAATATTTAAATAAAAATTATCATTACATTATATTATTTATATTTTTATTTTACAACTAAATATAAGAATGTGATGATAATTACATTACATTATAATTTTAATTATATTATATAATTAATTATATTGCATTATATCACGCTTTACCAAACATAACTTAAGGGAGTGAGACTCAAATCTAATATTTATCAAATGAATAATGTGCATTTAATCACTAGAGTAAGCTTATGAATTAATAAACAGCATACATGTGTTTAGCTTTAAATAAATAATTAAATATTCTAAAAAAAGTAATTAAATATGATATACGAGTTGTTACGCATGTGCTTAGTGAGAAATGCTAAATGAACGGTGATAATAATTAACATAACAAGTTAACAATGATGCTTACACCAAATCATCATCCTTAAAACATCTCAATAATTTTCTCTTTTTTTTTTTTATATATTCAAAATTAAGAACAGATTTATAAATTAAAATTGAAGAAAAATTTATCAAATTTTAATGCCAATAATATTTTAGATTTTTGTAGAGTAACAATCATATAAAGGATGCCTAGTGTTCTGTTATTGAAATAATAGTATGGTATAAATTAGGTTTAACCCATATATAACTCATTTAAGACCTACTCTCATCATTACTCATGATGGGATTAGCATGAAATTCACTATAATTAATTATCAAAATTAAACCGTTGTATATGTAAAAGTCGTATCTAATAATTTTCTCTTTAGAGGCCCACCTAGAGTGCTAATACTATTGAATTTGGAATAAAAAATTCAAGAACTCCATTAGAGAATTTTACTGAGCAAAATATCAATACCAGTATATTTAAAATTAAGAAAAATTCTTATCAAAATTTGATTCATCGTGGATCCAAGACATAACGTGTATTATAGGATCAACATGTAAAATGTAATTCACATGTTTACTTCTTAAGTCTTTAATACACCAGATCTAAATAAGTTTTTCGCCAGAAATCAGTTCTAATATTCCAGCTTGGTTACATTTTCATTATGATCTAGTAGAACAAGTTTCCAGCATAGGAGTAAGAAAATTGTAAATATCACACAATGGGCATCATTTCTCAAGACACTGTGGTTTGGCTTAACGGAAATGTTGAGGAAACTAATATATACAGATAAGAAAAATAAATAAATAATAAAAAATAGTATTTCTTGGCAGCTGCTCTATTGAAGGAAAAAAAAAACCACTGACACTAGCTCACCAAATTGTATCTTAGGCTTCTGTGGTAGTACTCAACAGATTCCTGAAACTCAGCATTTGGGGGAATCTCAGGTTCTTATTTTTCTTGCTAAAATTTAAAATTGACCATCATGGATAATATTTTGCGTACCATTTTCATTTCTGCTTAAAATACACCACTCAAGAAGCCCCTGCAAGAAAAATAATAAATCAATTAAGATTATGAGACCAAGTGATAATGCTAATTTGGGAAAACATGGATGCTTCTTACCAAAATCCTGAGGCTTTCTTAGCTTGATTTCTGCAAAGAGTAAATCACAACGACACAACCCAAGTTAGGAAAGGAATATTTGTGAGCACTAATTAAGTATACATAAAGGAAGAAAATAAGAAGCAACTTGGAGCTTTGTTAACATATGAATAAAGCAATCAGTGAGCATTGAGTTACCTTGGTTTCCCCAAGAAGGCATCATTTATATCATCACTGCTTGGCTTTTCACTGAATGTTGACAAGATTTCATACTTTTCTCCACCTGAAGGTTGATCCACCCTCTTATATATTTCATAACGGTATGGGTAAGACATCCTGAAATTGTTAGGGAAACAATTACTTTTCAATATTGTCCATAAAAGTACCTCAGGCTGAGAAGAATTTGCAGATGAATGATATATCTTTCTATTTGTTAGTGTCAGTGCAAAAGTTTGTTTGAGACTTGGCCACTTTAAGTGAACAAGATATAAAATTGATTTATGGCTTACATACAAGATCAATTGTTCAAAAATGTTAATAAAAAATATAAAAAATGTCATATAAGAGAAATTCATTACTTGGCCAAAAACATAAACTCCATGAGAGAGTGTCAAGTACATAAGAACATTGAAAGAAGTAAAATGGGAAAAAAGAACCTGGCTTCCTCTAGGTTTTATTGTTGTGAATATGCTCATTTAAGAATTTTAATTAGCAATAAGGTAGCCAACTATGCTTTAATTTTTCTTTTTTGAATGAATGCTCTAAATTAATTTAAAAAAATAATAACTTCAATTAGCAACAAATAAAAGCAATAATAATACTAATCTAAGAGGAGATGTTTAGAATAGCCTGGGATATGTCGATCGAGGCACGCAAATTCTGCACTGTCCTTAGAGGTTAGCTAAGCTACTCCTATGATTGTTTCTTCATATTTGTTTACTTGAACCACCCTTCAACTTAATTGTCCAAGTGTTCATAGAGATAAATCAAAACTGTAATCAAATTTATATGTAATTTACTTGTTTAAGAATCACATTTTTGAACATTAAAAACTTATTAGGCTTCTGCACAGTGACAAAGCCCAAGCCCAGCTGCAAGGCAATAAACAATCCCATTGTGGCAAGGTGCACCCAAGGATAGAGTTGAGATCTAGATCGAGGAAGCATAACTGGGTTATAGCCAAGGGCGGAGCCAGAAATTTACATAAGTGGGGTCACAATTTTATTTTACTTAACTTAAGATAAATATATATATAATAATAAATTATTTACTGAAATGAAAAAAGGACATATATAAATTTTCAATATGTAATAATAATAGAGAAAAAAGAAAATTAAATACATAAAATAATAATTTTCATTATTATTTTAAATTTATAATTGTGCACGATATGAAGATATTATTATAAATAATAAAAGATAATAAATTCTCACTACAATCTCACAATTCACCTTATAAAGCAACACATATTGTCGATATAACCATTAGTATCATCATCAGTAACTTACATTATTATAAATAATTTTAGCTTGTGCTAGAAAAATGTATGATTTTCTTTCTATTGATGTTTCAACCTTATAGCATTATATCTATGAAAACATTTTTAAAAACATAATAATAATAATAATAATAATAATAATAATAATAATAATAATAATAATAAAATTTTGTAAAATAATATAACGTAATATATTGAATTTTTAATCACAAATAAATTTAAAATAAATTAATCAATTATAATAAAAAATCAATATCAAAATAAATTTTAATAATCAAGACATTTTATAATTATTTTAGTACATCAAAATATTAAAATAATCATTACACATTGTATTTACTTAAATCTTTATATATTATTTAGAAGATTAAAATATTATGTAAATGAATTGTATAGTTATAAAATATTTGAAATTAAACTCTTATATATAATTAAACTCTTATATATATATATATATATATATATATATATATATATATACACATTTAAAATATAAAATTGACCCAATTTATATTTTTTTATTAATTTTATTGAAATTCATTTATTAAAATTATTAAATATATTTCATATAATATATCATTTTAAATTTTTTTATAAAGTTGAGTGGGATCAATTGACTATGCTCATTGTAATGTGGCTCAGCCACTGGTTATAGCTTGGATTCCTACAGTTGCAACTGCGTTGAGATGGAGGGGGGCTTCACAAAGAAAGGATGCATGTTCTTTCTACTTCATTAGCCACAAAAGCCACATTCCCTAGTATTTGGATGGTAGGATGACGAAATTATCTAAAATCTGAAGAATTTCTGTTAAGCTCAAAGAACTAACAAGACAAAGAATTGTTTAATGAAAGCACCACAAATACACTAGATCAAAACATGGATAGCTCAGAATTGCTAGTTTTTGTAAAATTCTTACCTAAGAGCTCCCATGATAGGATACTGAGTTCCTGCATAGTAGAGAAGCCGGAAGGAATAGCAATTTTCAAAAGAAGCAGCATACTCCAGTCTCTTTTCTCGGCCCATTGTCTACAGAGGAAGTAGATTAGTAGGGATCTGATGGACTTCTATTATTGTCAATTACCTAAGCTTGCTGATATTGACTTACTTGCATTATGCCACTTGAACCAGGTAAATCCTGAAATTGAAGAGAACCAAAAGAGTATGTTATATATTCATAGAACTAACCATTTAGAGTTTCGTTTACAGAAAGTGGGTTTTGGACTTTTGACTATAACATAATCTGATGCTACAGGAAGGACTAATTATTATGTATGGAAACAAAAGAAAACGAAAATGAAAAGGATGTCCAAATGCACAAGGCCTCCTACATTGTAGCCTCTTGGGACGACGTACACAGAATTTCCCTTGCATTTGCAAGGAGGCTGTTTTAGCAATTTGAACGCATGATCTCTAGCCTCTGGATAAAGCAAGCTCAACAGAAAAGCTAAGAGTAAAAGAAATGAAATAAAACAGAAAACTAAAACATTAATGCGCAATTTATGCAGGCAAGACAGCTGAATCACAGCAAATGATTTTGGATGAAATAGCTAAATCTTGCAACCAATAAGGCACCATATGTCTACAATAAATTAGAAGAAATCCAGATTTTGTGCAGCAAGCACGTCAGCAAATTAGATAGTAAAGAGTTTAGCCCCAAAGGCCCAAACATTAAATGGAGAACAATTCTTGTAGTTGACCCCATCTAAATCTGGACTGGTGCAAAGTTTAGTATGGTAATGCATGTCCATTAATTGTACTCTCTGTACCATGTCCTAACAACATTAGAATATTAAAGATGTTCCTATTCACACAGCCATCAAGTACATATATGAAAATCAGGATAGGTGTACCCTTTTTCTTTCTTAATGTGGAAATCATTCTATGATAAGAAATTCAGCTAAACAATAGATAAGGATATTGACCTTCAGCCTAGGATTAACAAGAATAACTGGTCGATTCCCAGCAGAATCTGTCATGGCCTTTAGATCCTGTATATTTAATTTAAGGTTAAAATAAAAAAGATCTAACTAAAACATGCCAAATAAATGTCTTTAGTAATGACATAATGAAGCATTTTCTCTCTAGTCTAGCTCCTTACATCTATAATGCAATTCCCTACTGCATTTTGAGGTGCCACTAATATGAAGATGTCATCCTGTTCCTCAACTTCTCTTGCACCTGTAATTGAGAGAAAATAATAAAATTAAAAAAGTTAATAAATAGGACTCACTCAATAATTACTGTACAAAGTTAATGCTTAGATAAGATATAATTTCCCTTTGAACCTTCTAAATCACCAAAACCAGCAAACAAGAAAACTGTTGCAGCATAGATTGCACTAGAATTTATATAATAAAAATTTTCTGGACCTGTCTGTCATTATAATTTTAAAATGAGAATTCTTCAGATAAGTTATGAGAGTGAAAAGATGATAGGGATAAACCAACGACATGGATCGAAGCAGTCAAAGAATATTCAGCATCTCTATATATTCCTGAAAATAGAGTCCTAAACAAGGTAGAATGGAGGATAAGGATTCATGTAGCAGACTCCAACTAATAAGATTGACACTAGACTAAGTTGATTATTTATTCTAATGAGCTCTTGAATTGCATGAATAAAATTCTAACTATTTGACCTGTACATATAATCTCAGAAGAATACATACACAGGAGAGACAAGGATGATGCTGAGAAAAGTTTACTTTATAGGACAACAAAGAAGATATGGATGGTAGTTATATTCTATTTGACAAGAGAGAACAAATTAATGACATGCATTCTATTGGTGGCTGGATTATGACGTAAATCACATTGAAAATTAATAAGATAATTACAGTGGAGAGAAAGATAAAGAAAGAAGGAAAGAATGCTATATTGGAAAAGAGTTCCAAACATTTAATATGTTATCATATTGCCTCACACAGCGGCAATATAATTGCTGCAATAAAAACGAACAAACATTGATGGTTATGAATCTTTAAATTTGTTTGCTAAAAGATTTTATGCCTCTGGATGTTCACACATGAAATAAAGTCTCTTCTGCGGAAATCAACAAGATCACTGCTAGACAGGGAGAGTAGCTAAAGGAGTTGGTAAATATCTACCACTTTGTGATAGAAACAGCTGCTTATGCTTCAACTTGTGGGCTGACTATAACATACTATGTGCCTCCATTCAGTGCATTAGTAGAATATATATGCTTAAATTAATGAAACGGATTAGAATTTTTCATATTTTTTGTCTTGGTTACCCAATTTTAAGCAGCCAAAGATGCAATTCATTTGTGAGGGACCAAACTATTTTCAAATGTTAATGAATGCAACTTGCAAGTGATTTACCAAATTCCCAACACTCCGGGTGTATGATGTTATGTAGAAGTGTTTTATGTTATTTATCATCATGTTATAAACGACATACAAGCCTTTTCACAACTGTTTTGGAGAAGGAATGAATTATCAAAAGAATTACAAAAAAAAAAAAAAAATCCTGGATAATATAACCCATCTAGTATGGAAAAATACCAGATAGAGGCAACATGAAATTGCAAGCATTATGTCATAAAAGAAAATATTTTCAATATAATCTTGTACCTATAGATCCAATCTTGATAAACGTTCCCAGAGCTCCATAATCCCCCCAATCCATAAACTCCAAGATCTTTCGAGTACCTGAAAGTTGCAGTGGCATTCCAGCAAGCGCGCCTTGCCCCATAGACCCTTGAACACAAACCTGAATGACAGAACAAATCTCTAAATAAACAGTTGAAACAAGCAACTTTATAGTACTGTATATCCGCCGAATGCAAACTACCTTGACACGTTTTCCATCATCAGCAAATGAAAGAGCAAGAACTCGAACCAGTTCCATCAAGGTGCCTATCCGATAAACATCCTGCATCACAAGAGAGGGTCAAATCCAAATAAATTTACAGGGAACTTAAAATACAAATTCCCTTACCATTTCTGGGTTCAGCTCTGGAATAGCAATCTCCACCTGTCAATTTGGAATAACAGGACAGACAGAAGTTAATGCAGCATTGGTGGGAACATGATTATGAATTCTAAATCTATAGAGTAAGACATTTTATTTAACTGCAACTACAAGTACAAAACAGTTTCTCTCTCTTCACATAAACACAAACAGAAATACAGACAAACAGACACCAGACAAGCATTTTTTTATGCATTGCTAACATACGAAATTTGTTCCTTGCTATTAGTAGAACGAAAATAATTTCTTGCCCAAGCCTAACTACTCTTCTTTAAAATATATATATATATCTAGTGCAATGATTCTATATTACATGTTCTGGCTTTCAAGATTCAAAGGAACTATGCAATTCATTGCCATTTGCCAATGATGTCTGACATCAATGATAAGACCGCCACCTGAGTGGTAGAAGTCAAGGCTTTGATCTTATTAACAATAAAGGAAAAAGGTCATTAATGCCATTTGATGGAAAAAACAAAATTAACAAATAAAAGTCTATTGCTTAATGAGGAATGAAATTCTCAAAGTTTCGCAGCTAGATTTTTATACATCAAATTTCTCTTCCAGGAGGCTAGTGTGGAAGTTAAAACTCAGCCACTGGACCTATATGGTTTTAAAGCTACATTCAGACCAAAGAAGACCAACTGGGAAAATCTGCTCTGGATTAGGTTAACAATAAGAAAGTATGATTGATATACATGAGTGCTGCCTGCCTATCCTTCACCAACTAAATAAGGGAAGATTAATCCATCATTTCCGGGAAATGATTTCCCTCAATCAAGTGCATTGAAATTCATCAATTCTTTAAATTCAGAGGTATAATTTAACATGATAATGTAAAACTCATTGCAAATGGCTGCAGAACAAAGTTAAACAGTTAAATGAATTCAACAAATGCAATATAGAAGGCAACTTGTTGCTTGATTAATAACAAAACCCTGTTATTTGCAATCATGGTTATCAAATATCTAATTGAAAAGAGCTGAACACTTATATCTAACCTTTAATCGCATTCTTCCATCATTTACAGCTCTCTGTGTGCCTTGCAGAACATCATCATAAAAATAATTCCGGATTTCTCTGGAATGAGGGATATTGTTTAATCTAGTAGGAATTCCTCTCCATTTATCCTGTAAAAAATTAAAAAGAAATGAGAGAAAAATATATACTACTTTGCTTTCATTAAAGGAAAAACAAATTTGACGAAAGAAAAAAAAATTATTAAATTGTACTGTTCCCAGTATAACTGTATACCTGGTAAACTGGTGCCTGATTAGAACTGCTCTCACCTTCTGGTTTTACGTTTCCTGGAATAGAGATAGAAAAAATAAGCTTGCATAAATCACAGAAGTTGAAGTTAACAACTGATATATAGTATGAAGTCATATGAATAATAGGATTTCACAACACAGATCAAAGTTTCACATGCAGTCAACAGTCGTCAACTTGTTGAATATGTACATATATTAAATTTTAAGCTGCTTAACTTGAAAGCAAGCACAAGGCCACATGTTCAAAAAAATTCTTATAAAAAAGAAAACCATAAAATCATGAAGTCCCAAAAATTTTAATATAGATGTCGCATATAATGTGGTGGTATAGGCTTCGGAAACAAGCATCAAGGAAGCAAAAATGGCATAGAAGTAAGCAACACATAGTAGCAGCAACCTGGTGTTAGCCCAAATAACAGGCCAGGTCAGGGGAGAAAGTGACAGTCTGGGATATTAGAGCCCTTTTGATTTGCTTTGGAAATGGAAATGAAACACAACTCCTTTCACTTATTCACTAAACAAAGAAATGAACAAATCTTTTTTTTTTTTTTTTTTGTGATATTGTGTTTGAATCACTGCAATACAGGTGGAAATGAAATCAAGTTATGAGTATTTTCTGTAATTACCATTATGTTTAATTGTTCCAAAAATAAAACCAAAGTCAGAATCTTGGAATCAAATCTCTTGGTGAATTAAACTAAGTTTTTTATAGCCAACAGATAAATTCAAGAATCCGTCTAAAACATGTTCATGCAATGCAAATATTTTTCTTCTTGACCAGTGTAGGACAAGCAATGAACTAGACTATAAAATCCAATCAACATGCAAACTTACATGATGCACTTTGAAAAATTTACCAGATTTAATCAATTTCACTTTATCTTTCTGCACTTCAGACAGCAAAGAATATATTTCTTCAAAAACTACTTCTTTTGGGCGGCTTCCATCAATCTGAATTTTAAAAAGATAATGCAACATATAAAAATTGCTGGCAGTGAATTCATATAATCTGTAAAAGAACAGAAATGATAAGAAAGTTTGAAGTTACCGTCTTCATAATGTTCGAATAAGTGGATAAAATTGCTTCAACATTTTGCTTGTATATTTCAAGACGCGACTTTACCTAACACAAGTTGAGGAAAATACTTGTCAGGTGTCAAATACTTGAGTTAGATTAAATTATAAAAGAGTTTCAACTTTCAAACAGATAACAGAATAAATGTTTGAGTACATTGTTTCATGAAAAGCAAATGGGCATTTATAAACTTAATCATAACCAATTAAACAGAAAACTGCAGGGCATTAGCTTATAACACACAACTTAGAAACAAAAACTATTGGAGGTAGTTTTAAAAATAGAATCTTGTTACTTGTAACCTACAAAATAGTTAAATGTAAAAGCAAGTTTTTTATATGACATCAGTTTCATCACCCAAAAGTCTTAAATACATGGAAAACATGAAAAAAAAAAAATTGCTATGTGCATTGGCTTCTACATCAGGAGGGAAAGGGCATTTCAAATTACACAAGTACGTGACATGAGAAATTCAGGTTCTGTTTAGTTGTGGAAAACAACACCTGTTTTCCAGAAAATTTTTCTAAGAAAATGGAAAACAAAATTTATTGTTTAGTTGTTAAAATTTTCTAAATAGAAAATTCGAAAATGTTTTTCCAAATTTTCCATTTTTACATTACGTTCCAGAGAACACCTCAAGTAATTCTCCATGTTTTTTTTTTAAAGAACCGAGAAGTATTCTTTAAGTGAAAACATGGAATTTCCCATGTTTTGCTTCCTTGCAGCATTTTGGTGCTGGCTTTGAATCCCAGCACCAATAATCTTGGTTTTTTTTTTTTTTTTTTTTTTTAAATATTTTTGTTGATGTTAGACCAGTTGGTCTCATAATCATGCAGCATGGTATTCAAGTCCCAAGGATTCCAATCTTTTTATGCAAGTTTTTATTATTAAAATGTAAATAATTTAAAAATTTTCAATTAAAATGCTACATCAACAAATTTATATCTAGATAAAAATCAAGGTCAAACCTCAATGCACGCTATCTTCATGCTTTTAATTTTTTAATAAACCACATTATTATTAGTATTTAAATTTTATGCTACCAGAAAATATTTAGACCATTTTCATAATGTTTGTCATGGTATTTATAGATTTAAGATGTATTTATAAATTGACAAGAATTTCAATCTGATCCAAAAATATTCATATAACTTCTTTTGATAATTTATTCAAACAATTAGCATTTAACATGTAAGTTTTTATTTTAACCAAAAAAAAAAAGAGCTAAGTGAAATAGAAAAATAGAGTTCTAGAAAATTAACAAGTGAACATTTTTTTTCCAGATTTTCAATTTTTCAATTGGAAAATGGAAAATTAGAAAACATGGAAAACTGGAAAATGAAAATGGAAAAAGTTTTCTATAACTAAACAAAGCCTCAACTTCTCCCTCCCTTCTCTTAAGCCTTTTTCAACAACTCAACTCAACTCAACTAAGCCTTTATCTCAAAAATTTGGAGTCAACTATATGGATTCGCTTTCTCCACTCTAAAGGATTTTGGGTTAAATCCTCAGAAATGTGTAATACTTCTAGGTCATGTTGTACTACTCTCCTCCAAGTCAATTTAGGTCTATTCCTTTTTTTCTTTCTATCCTCTAATCTAATATGCTCTACTTGTCTAACTGGAGCCTCCGTATGTCTACGTTTCACATGACCAAACCAACTCAATCTCCCTTCTCTCAACTTATCTTCAATTTGCACCATTCCTACATTTTCTCTAATACTCTCATTACAGACTTTATCTAGTCTAGTATGGCCACTCATCCACCTTAACATTCTCATCTCTGCAACTCTTATCTTAGACGCATATGACTCTTTCAGTGCCCAACACTCACTACCATATAACATAGCCGGTCGTATGACTGTACGGTAAAATTTTCCTTTCAACTTATTGGGAATCTTGCGATCACATAAAACTCCCGTGGCACGTCTCCACTTCAACCATCCGACTTTAATCCTATGACTAACATCCTCCTCACATCCCCCATCTACTTGAAGGACTGAGCCTAGATATTTAAAGTGATTACTTTGGGACAGTACCACTCCATTCAAACTAACTCCTTCCCTATCACCAGTTTGGCCTTCACTGAACTTGCAATGCATGTATTATGTCTTTGTTCTACTTAACTTAAAACCCTTTGACTCTAGAGTACTTCTCCCAAGCTCTAGCTTTATATTTACTCCTTCTCGTGTCTCATCTATCAGAATAATATCATCCGCAAACATCATGCACCAAGAAATACTCTCTTGTATATGTTTCATCAATTCATCTAAAACTAATGTAAAAAGGTAAGGTCTTATGGTTGATCCTTGGTGTAATTCAATTGAGATCGGAAAATCTCTTGTGTCCCCTCCCACTGTGCACACAATAGTAGTTGCTCCTTCATACATATCTTGCAACACTTGTATGTACCTAATAGATACCCTCTTTTGTTCTAACACATTCCATAAGACATCTCTTGGAACACTATCATAAGCCTTCTCCAAATCAATAAAAACCATGTGTAGATCTTTCTTCACATCTCTATATTTCTCCTTCAAGCTTCTAATGAGAAAGATCGCTTCCATAGTTGAATGACCGGGCATGAAACCAAATTGATTGAGATAGATAGAAGTATCATGACGTAATCGATGCTCCACAATTCTCTCCCACAACTTCATAGTATGGCTCATGAGTTTAATTCCTCTATAGTTTGAGCAACTCTGTATGTCTCCCTTATTTTTAAAAATAGGTACTAAAAAACTCCTCCATTCATCAGGCATTTTCTTTGAGTTTAGAATCTTATTAAATAATTTAGTTAACCATACCACTCCCATATCTCCTAAACACTTCCACACTTCAATTGTTATTTCATCGGGTCCACAGGCTTTACCCACTTTCATTCTCTCAAGTGCTTCCTTTACTTCTAAAGATCTAATCCTTCTCGTATAATTTACATTCTTTTCTATTGTTCTATAGTCTATATTCACGCTATTACTATTTTGACTATTATTAAAGAGATCATTAAAATAATTTCTCCATCTTTCTTTAATGTCTTCATCTTTCACCAACACTTTTCCTTCTTTATCCTTAATGCACCTAACTTAATTGAGATCTTGATATTTCTTTTCTCTCCTCCTTGCTAATCAATAAATATCTTTCTCCCCTTCTTTAGTTCCAAGTTTCTCATATAACTTTTCAAAGGTTTGTGCTCTTACTTGACTAACTGCCTTTTTTGCCTCTTTCTTTGTTATCTTGTACTGTTCATATGCCTCATTATTATCACATTTAGGTAATTTCTTATACCATTCCCTTTTTCTCTTCACTGCCTTTCGTACTTCCTCATTCCACCACCATCTCTCTTTTGAGGGTGGTCCATGTCCTTTAGACTCTCCAAGTACTTTTCTAACTACTTCTCTAATCTTTGATGCCATCTATATCCATATATCATTGGCCTCCATATCCAGCTTCCATACTTCAGACTCGAGAAGCTCATTTTTGAACTTCACTTGCTTTACTCCTTTGAACTCCCACCACTTTGTTCGAGCTACACTATTTCTTCTAACCTTATTTGAATTGTTCCTAAACTTGACATCCAAGACCACCAACCGATGTTGACTTGTTAAAGCCTCTCCGGGAATGACCTTACAATCCTTGCATAGAGCTCTATTTGTCTTCCTGGTTAAGAGGAAATCGATTTGGCTTCTATGTTGCCCACTTTTGAAAGTCACTAAATGTGACTTTTTTTATAAAGTAAGTATTTGCTAGTATTAGGTCGTACGCTATAGCAAAATTCAGGATGCTTTTTCCCTCCTCATTTCGACTGCCAAAATCAAAACCTCCATTAACATTCTCATAACCTTGTCTATCACTTCCTACATGTCCATTCAAATCTCCATCAATGAAAACATTCTCTTCATTCGGTATACTTTGCATTAAATCATCCATATCTTTTCAAAACTTTTGTTTACTCTCACTATCTAGTCCTATTTGTGGGGCATAAGCACTAACTACATTTATTGTTTCTCCTTCTACTCTCCTTTCCGGTAAACCACAGTTTGTACCATGAATTACCCACTTCCTTACTTTTCTCTCCTACCCATTTAGTCTTCTGAATGCAAGCAATATTCACCCTTCTCCTTTCCAAGGTATCCACAAGCTCCATTAATTTTCCTATAAGTGATCCAACATTCCAAGTACCAACCATGATCCTCCTCCTATCCTGTTTCTTCCTAATTGGTCTCCTTCTATGATATCTTCAATTGTTTTCTATGTCTATCTTGTGTTCTGTTACACTATCTGTTCTACTATCTGTCACACTATCTGTTCTACTATCTGTCATATGGACTAACTTTTTTACCCACACCTGTCCATGATATGGGAACCCTTGCTCACTTAACACCACACCCGAGCGCCGGCATGGCGCGTCGCTTTCGGTGAACGCCCTACACCCTTGCATATTTCTCACTACACCTAGGCTCCAATGTAGCGCGTCATAAGTAGAGGACGCCCCAACGTTTATATCATTTGAATCCATATCATAAGTTGTGACGAAATTTTTACGCTGATTGTCACCTACCGCAACCCTCCTCCTTTATCCGGGCTTGGGACCGGCTAAGCCCAAACTACTTAGGCGGAGTTTCTTAAGCCTTTTTCAACATAAGCAAATATGTCTTTGAGCAGATCTTACCATAATTCAGTTAAAATTCTGTTTTGGTGAGTTATTACACATATTAAAAAACCAAGCCTTCTAAAATGCAAAAAGGAGAAGGTGGTGCATTTGATAAGTCATGAGAACTATCTGTACCACATATGTTGATTCTGTTCCTCTAGCATGCCTGGAGTTATGGCTGGATTATTAAATTAATCTTTATTTAATAAGTATTGTATGAATATATAGCTCAACTACAGATGAAGAATGTGGTCATTCAGTTGATTGAATTGATCTCTGCATATGGTCTTCAAAAGTACGTAAAAGAAATGGAACAATGAGCAATAAGAAACAAAGGTAAAATATAATTGTACATGAGTGTTCATGTAAGCATATGCAAATTGTGGTCTTACTTTTTCCTCAGTGTCATCCGGACGGGTTATAAGTCTCGCTTTGATCTCCTCAGTCTCTGGAGGGAAATTTTTTATGTGGTAAATCTTCCCTGTCACTGGGTCTAGTCTTCTTCCAACACATCTGTCGATCAGAATTTCATCAGGAACCTGAGTATTAAAAGATGTATTTCATAAATAATTTTTTACTCATGAACTGAAGTGACATCTTCAAAGACAGTAAAAATGTTACATAACTTTTGAGTTAAAAATTTTTAAGATGCTAGAAAAATCAAAGATGGATATGCAAATACTTAATTACTACAGAGAATAATGACACCTTTAAAATTGAATCATTTAAGTATCCAACACATGAGAAAATTTAATAACATATCACCCATATAAAATAAAATGCTGGCAATACAAACATGTGATTTCTTTAGCAGTGTTAACAATTAAATAAAAGTAACATTCATAGACTCAAACATAAAGAGTTTAGCAATTTGCAGTAGCTTTACATCGGTTCCATGAATAGAGAGACTTACATGTACATTGATGAAAACTGATTTAGTGGGACAGGAGCATGCTGCCTACTACTCATGATCAAGGGGGTTCCCCACGGCCACACCCCATGCGAGTGGGAGGGAGTATGAACATGGCCCACTCAATAATTTCTCATATATTGACAGAATCATATGGAACTTTTGTTTCTTGTGCAGAAGTTGTATGACAATGAATATGTCAGTTCTTACAAAATGAAAATAAAAAAGCTACCAAATAATTTCTCAGGAGTAGAAGGGCAACAATATCAGATGATAATCAAATTACAAGCAGAGATAATGTGAAGATGAAATTTACGTACATCCAACACAACATAAACATCTGGTCTAATCTTCAATTTTTCCAAACTTTCTGCTTGGGCCAAACTTCGTGGATACCCGTCTAATAGCCACCCTTTTTGCTTTACATCTTCACGAGATAATCGTGCTGTCACCATCTACAAAATAAAACATTTGTTTATAGACCATTAAAGAAAGTAAAGAGAAGAACTCTACTAGTGATTTAATTCTGCAGTACAGCTGCCACAATTTCATCGGGAACCAGACGACCAGCATTCATGAACTCTTTAGCTTTTTCTCCAATATCTGTCCCAGCAGATACTTCAGCCCTCAGTAGATCACCCGTTGATATATGCACCAATCCAAACTGCAGAATCAAGAGACACCAAAAAAACTAGTGAAAATATGCAAGCCATTGCTTCAATTTGAGAGACTGGGGCTGCAAGATACTCTTTCAGAAAACCAAAAAAATAAGCAAAATATGCAGTGAGACTACCATCTTCTACCACAAGCTCAACACACCTACTTTTACTCAAAGGAGAAAAAAGAAAGAACTTTCTCCAACCAGGCACAATTTTTTGAACCCTAGTATTCTTAATTCTGGCATCTTATTAGGTTAATCTTGGCTGTCAGTAGTGGATAATCGGTACTATCATGCTAATTAGAATTCTGAGAAAATTAAGAAAATAATAAAAAAAAGTCACATTGGTAAGAATTCAGAAATTTGGTTCACATCATTAAAAAAAAAAAAAAATCAATAACACAAATTCAGGGCAGCCTTTCCTCATTGGCTGTCCAAACATCACTCACCATATATTTTTACTCAACAGCGAGCCGAGTGTTGAGACATTACCATAATTTTTACTCAGCAGCAAGCTAAGTGTTGAGACATTACAAGAAATTTTCCAAGAAAAATTAAAATTTTTTGGAAAAATACTCCAAATCTTAGCAAGTAACAATAAGAATCACATAAATGGCTTGAAACGAAGAAAGACGAAACAAATATACTAAATTGAGATTATAAACATGAAATGGGATTACCTTGTTCACCATTAGCTCGCACTGAGTGCCTTTCCCGGATGCCGGTGCTCCTGATATCATGACCTTCAATGGTTCACTTGTGGAACAATGGACCTTCAAAACCTGCCCAAACGAAATTAACAGAGATTAAACAGTAGGAATTTGTGTTTATAACCCATGAAAGCACGCAAAAGGCAAACCTTGGGTTTTGAGTTTCGCCTGATATGGGTGTTGAAGTTGGGAGCAAAGGAGAGGAGACGGCGAGGCTGGTGAGAAGATGGTTGGAAAGAAAGAGAGAAAGAAGAAGAACAAGAAGAAGAAGAAGAAGGGTAGGGACAGGAAGTGGAAAGAGGGAAAAGAGATGGTGCGGAAGAGGAAGTGGTGGCGTGGAGAGATGAAAGTGAAGTGGGCAACATTGTTGGTTGCTGTGTTCGTTCCACAGACGCACACAGAGAGCTTAGAGAAAGGAAGGCTTTAGGAGGAGGTAGCCATCAACGGATTAACTGACACCACACATTTTTGGGTTTTTTTTTTTTTTTTAAAAAAAATTGTAATGGATTTTAATCTTTTAATTATTAAATATCGAGTTTAATCTACACTAAAAAAATATTAATCTGTGCCACATCAATTAGAAATTTATCAATTCATTAATCTACGTTGCATGTTATTTTATTTATTTTATATATTTATTGTTTTTTTTTAGATATAATTTTTTATTAAGTTTTTATATATATAATATAATATTATATAATATATTAATAAATTATCAATAAAATCTAATAATTTATTATCCTAATGTCAAATTATGATAAATGTATATTGCTTCTAATTAAAATTTATTTGTATTTTTTAATTTTTTTATATGTTAAGTTTATTAATTCTAACCAAAATAGAAATGTATTTTATTTTTAAGTCAAATTCTTTGATTTTATTATTTATGTATTTTAGGGTTGATTTAATTCACTATTATATATTTTAGTAGAGCATAATATATTAATTGAGAAATTTTTTATATAATTAAGACATTATTGTAAAATTATTTATGGTATTAGGATTTAATAATCTTAACACAAAAATTAGACTCGGAATAGAATTGACATTTATCACTTGTCAAATAAGTAATTTTATTTATTTATTTATGAAACACAAAATTATTTTTTAATTAATTAAAATTTAACATTTTAAATTTTTAAATATTTAGAACAATTAAAAATCAGTAGAATTGATTCAATATTTATGAATTTTTATTAATTTATTATAAAAGAATTTTTAAGATTATAGAATTATCAAATTTTTAGAAATTATAATAAAATTTTTAGTATAAATAGAATTTATGTAACACCCCTAATTTTTTTAAATTTATTATTTTGTGGATAAATATTAATATTTTATTTTATTTAAATTTTAGAAAATTATTTGAAATTTTTCGGATTTTAAAAATCGGGTTTGATTTTTCGAAAATATAAAACTTTGATGATTTTTAAAAATTAATTTAAAGACCACGTGGCAAAACTACAAATATATTTGGACTCTACGCATTTCTTTGATTTTTCTAGAATTTTTTCAGAATTTTTGGATCTCGTTTTCGATCCAATGTAAAGTAAAAATTTAAAATTTTATATCCTGAATCGAACCGGCCGAATCGAACTGATCGAATCGGACCGGCCATTTCCTTTTCTTCTTCCCTCCGCCCGCGCGTCTGACACTCCCCCTTTCTCTCTTGTTTTCTCTCTCCTCTCTCCTCCTCTCACCGAGTCGCCGCTGCCTCAGCCTTCCCAGCTCGCCGGAGCGCCACCCCAGCTTGTCCCCCTCGCCAGCCGTTGCCAGAGGCGCTGGAAAAATGTGCCCGAAGACGCCCCAACGCGCAGCGCGTCATTTCATCTTCCTGAGCTGATTTCGGCTGATCCGGCCACCAATCGGACCGGGTCTTGTGTCAAACCTTTTCTACACCTTGAGAGCTTTCCATAAACACCAAGAATATCAAAATCCATCGAGTGGTTTGCCCAATTTTTGTCCGGGAAGTTTTAGCCCATTTTGATTTTTGGGCTAAATTTCTCGCAAACCGTGAACTCCACGAGAAAACTGAGAGTATTGGAGTGCTCCACTCATCGAGAGCTTCGCGGCAATACCAATTTCAAAATATTCCGACACTATTTTTTGGTGGGTCCCACAAAATTTCATAGTATTTTTCCAAGCACTAAATGAGCTTAGAAAATTCCGTAAAAAATTATATACTAACCCCCGTGTTGTGGGCTTCGTGTAGGTACATTTAATTCACGGAAATTCAACGGTTACCCGGGTCTGTAAATTTCAGGCCGAGCAGACAGGCTATCAAAAAAGTCTCAGAATTGGGTCTAGATTTTGGGTATCCCACCATTATCAGACGTCCCGAGCGCGTTCCCAAGGTCAGAATCGGTATAGGTAAACTCGAACCTTACTTTTTCTTAATTATCTAGTGCTTAAATTGGATTAAAAATTCATAGAATATTCGTGGTAGCTTAGAAAATTATGATTCCTTTTGCATTATCTTAGTAATATTGCTAAGGACCGCGGAGCAAAGTTTTAGAATTTTTAGAGCTCATTTGAGTAGTTTTTGCAAAAGGTTTAATTATAAGGACTAAACTGTAATTTTCCATATTGTGATTGTTGATTGTTTGGATGGGCCCAGGAGGGGCTATGTGATGTGATTGAGTTGTGGGTGTATGGTTTGTAGATATAGAAGTGCGTTTTAAGCCCTTTTATAGGTTGGGTAGGTCCTAGGTATTAGGGAGACTCTACCGAATTTTCGACACGACTTAGGACATCTTTGGTCTTTTCTTAGTTTGCATTGAGTCAAATATATTAAATAATTATAATAAAATTTTCAGGTGAGCCGGAACAGCCTTCCTCCTCCGCCTAGCCGCCATAGTGACTTCGATTAAGTTTGTGAGTAAAATATTAATTTTAATTGTAATTTCGATATTATTATATGTTCAAGGATGCCCATGTATCACATATAAATATGTATCTATATAGTTAAACACTAGACACGTTTTATATTGCATTCATAATTGTTGAAGTACCATGGATGTTGTTTGTGGTAATTTGGAGCAGTGTGTGTGCGTGGCGTATGTGTGGTATGGTATTGGATATGGACAAGACGGGTAGACATGGCTTGAGAGACACTCACTGGGACCCGGTCCTTCGGGTTAGACATGGCTTGAGAGACACTCCCTGGGAACCCTTCATTTGGTTTATTAAGCGAAAGTCAGGCTTGAGAGACACTCGTTGGCAGAGGTTGGATTAAGAGGGTTGTATAGGGGATTAGCTTCTCTATATGTATTGTTTGACAGTGTTGGGTGTGTGAGTGCTCTAAATTGCCTTTTTGCTATTATGATATGAAAATTATGACGATGTTGCATTTCACTCCACATGGTCCATGAGCTTTAGATAGATTATGGTTAAAATTAATATTTTACTCTCTAAGTCGAACGCTCACTCCTGTTCATCTATTTTTCCAGGCTACAGGAGGATTATTTATTGTGGCTAACCTGCTCTTCTTCTTCGCAGGTCCATTGATAGTATTTAATGTACTTTATACAATTGAGTTAAATTTTTAGACTCCGCATGTGTTAGAAGCAATTATTTTTATTTTAGGCCTGTATTATAAAAATTATATTGAACCTGTAAAATTATTAACTGTATGCATGATGGAATTGGATGAGGGAGCTGAGCTCTCATTTGAGTAATGACATTTTGATTATGTGAAGGGTGAGCTGAGCTCACCAATTTATTATATATATTGTGTTTACAGGTCGGGCAAGTCAAAAACCCCCTGTTAAATGGTCCATTTTATGGCCGGACTTTATCTAGTTGGATTCTTGAAATTGGGCCCAAATGGGCCTTAGAGTTGGGTTGAGGAATAATTAGGCTTACTACGGGCCTTGGGGGCTTTAGGCTGGCCCAGGTCCTAGTGCCGGTCCGACCCATAAGTTGGATCGTGACAAATGTGGTATCAGAGCTTAGGCTCCAGATTCATAGGGAATATTTGTCTAAAGTGTTTGGAAGAGTCTAATAGGAGTCACATGTGAAGAATAGGGTCCACATTCGTCTTGCATTGTCATCTTTGCTTCTAGTTTCTGCTTTATATAATTGTGTATAAATATAAGTCTATAAAGCTGTGTAATATGCTGTTTTGAATTTTTGTGGGCTAATGCTGCTGAATTTCAGGAAAATGCGTAGAAGCAGAAGAGCTGCCACTGCACCAAAATTGGATGTGCCTGACGAGGTGTCAGCACAGGATGAGGCGCCTGGCCCGAGGAGGCGGGGTAGGAGGCCTAGAGCTGATCAAGTAGAAGAGTAGCTGCCACCAGTTCAAGATCAGTCTTTTATGGCTTAGGGTCCCATGGACCCAATGGCAGCTACCTTAGTTGGATTGCAAAGAACCATTGATATGATGACCCAGTATATGGTCCACCCTCCCCAACAGCAGTAGCCCACTGCACCAAGAGGGGAACCTTACAAATAAATAATTAATTTCAAGAAGTTAGTGCCTGGTACTTATGATGTGTCAAAAGATGCCTATCGATTTTTGGATTCCTGCAAATAGGCAGGGATGGAGTTGTAGTTGACTAATAGGAGGCTTATAGAGTGTGTGCAGTAAGTATTGGGGCCAGTGCCAAGACAGTGGATGACAGACTACATACTACCTCGTATTGAGGGATTATCTTGGACTCAGTTTGTGGAACCATTTATCAACAGGTTTGTGCTAGAAAGTTTCAGAGATCAAAAGCAGTGGGCCTTTGAGGCCTTAAGGCAGAATGGCAGATTTATAGGTGAATATGCTACAGAATTTCTGGAATTGAGCAGGTATACCCCTACAGTAGTGGCTACAGAAAGCATGAAGGTAAAAAGGTTCCCAAAGGGGCTAGATAGGAGGTATGCAAACTTGGCCATGATGTCTAATTAGTCTTTTGATATGGTAGTTGATCGAGCCTGACAGATTGAGATTAGTTATACAGGAGATGATAGTGGAAGAGCAAAAAAGAATAGAGCATAAGGTTCTTCAGGTGTTCCCTACACGGGTACCACGGATAGTGGCGGCCAAAGTCACTACAAAGGAAGAGGTAGAAGCAATAAGAAGGGTGGTTTTAAACATAAATCTCGAGGATTCAGACCAGGGTATAGATCCAGCAATGGTCATAGTTCGGGTTATAGCAGTTCTGGGTTTGGTTCAGGATCCTCCTTTGCACCTTGTACACAGTGTGGAAGAGGACATTCAGGACCTTGTATGATGGGTTCAGGAGTATGTTTCTAATGTGGCCAGCAGGGTCACTTTGTTAGAAAATGTCCAGTGTTCAGTGAGCCACAGATGGGGTTACAGGGTTCTGTTGCAAATATTCCTCGTTAGTTGTATCCTGGTGCTTCCAGCATGGCAGGCAGTCAGTTCAGTGGCTAACAGGGCGGAGGATAAGGATGACGTGGATTTGGAGGCAGGTCAGGAGGTAGAAGTCAAGATCAGGGTTCTGCAATGCAGGGTAGGGGTCAAGCTCGGGTTTTCACCCTGACCCACCAGGATGCTCAGGCTTCCAATGCAGTTGTGGCAGGTATTCTTCTAGTCTGTTCCTATGAGGCTCGTGTTTTGATAGATCCGGGTGCTACACACTCGTTTGTCTCCCCTATTTTTGCCATGAGATTGGGTAGGAACCCTACAACTTTAGAATGCCCTTTGTCTGTAGCTACCCCGCTTAATGACAACATAGATGTAGATATGGTTTTTTCGGGTAATCCGGTAGTAGTGGATGGAAGAATCCTCCCAGCAGACTTGATTCCTCTACCAGTAATGGATTTCGATGTAATTTTAAGAACGGATTAGTTGGCAACTCATTATGCCACTTTAGACTGCAGGAACAAAAAGGTGTATTTTCACATACCTGGTGTGGAAGAGTTTAGCTTTGATGACGACAGGAGCATGGCTCCATATAATTTGGTGTCAGCAATTAGTGCTAGAAAAATGTTGAGGCATGGATGTCAAGGGTATTTGGCATTGGCGAGAGATACATCAGTAGAAGGTATCAACATGGAAAATGTTCCTGTTGACAGAGAATTCATGGATGTCTTCCCTGAGGAGCTTCTAAGGTTGCCACCAAGAAGGAAAATAGAGTTTTGCATTGATATGATTGATATTGTGTCAGGTATAAACCCCATATCAATGTCGTCTTACAGGATGGCACTGGCAGAATTGAAAGAGCTAAAGGAGCAACTATAGGAGCTTTTGGACAAGGGTTTCATACGTCCGAGCACTTCTCCTTGGGGCGCTCTTGTTCTATTTGTGAGAAAGAAAGATGGGTCATTGAGGTTGTGTATTGATTATAGACAGCTGAATAAGGTGACTATGAAGAACAAGTATTCACTTCCTCGGATCGATAATCTGTTTGATCAGCTCCAAGGGGCTAGATTCTTTTCCAAGATAGACCTACGATCAGGCTACCGTCAGTTGAGAATCAGGAATGAGCATGTGTCCAAAATAGCATTCAGGACAAGATATGGTAATTATGAGTTATTGGTGATGTCTTTTGGACTCACTAATGCACCAGCAGCCTTCATGGACTTGATGAACAGGGTGTTCAGGCCATTTCTGGACCGTTTTGTCATCGTATTCATAGATGACATTTTGGTATACTCTCAGACTGATGAAGAACATGTGTGGCATTTGAGGATGGTGGTGCAGACTTTGAGGGAGCACCAGCTATATGCCAAATTTTCAAAATGTGAATTTTGGCTAGAAAGCATCTCATTCTTGGGACACGTGGTTTCTAGTGAAAGCATTCAAGTGGATCCCAAGAAAATTGAGGCTATAACTGATTGGCTTAGGCTTAAAACATGTCACACCTTACCCCTCTGTAAGGCATAACATGATCCCGTAGAATACCTAATGAACTACCACACTTCACCTACTGATAACTCATTAAGTACCCTACAAGGAATTTTAAAACAATTTTCTTACTTTTTATAAGTGGTGAGCATTTCTAAATAGATATTAAAACATTTAATTAAAGTTGGAAACTAGTTAAAATTTTTGGCCCATTTTATTTTTCCGCAAATTTTATAAAAACTTCGACAGAGTGCCGTCTGTATTTTGAGAAAACAGTTCTTCAAATTCCTATAAAAAGCACTTCCAATTATTTATTTCAACCACTTCTTCAAATTCACAATCAATCTCAACCAATTTCTCAAGTTTCAAAATTCAACAATCCTCATTTCTCAATTTCCATAAATTCAGTAATCATCAAGATACTGTCAATCAATTTCATTCATTCATATTTCATTAAAGATAAACAATCTATATATATATCATACTAAAAATTTACATTAAAAGAAATTCAAACTAAATTTTATTACAAACTTTGTACAAGCTGCTCAAGACTAATTTTTCATGTCCATACAATTATGTACATTACATACATCAAAATAAATTTTTACAGTCATGGTATAAAATATACCCGATAACTTCAAGCAGGTAGGTTCTCAATCCTCAGCAGCTCAGTTTACTGCTCCTCTAGTCTCTAAATCTGCAACAGCAATAACAGCCATCGCTGAGTATTAGGACTCAGTGGTGCACAACATACTAAAATAATCTTTATGCATAATTTAAATCATATTTATTCAAAAATTAGACTGAACATGAGAATTAAATATAAAACATGAATTATGAGATTTTAACCTAAACAATTTCATTTTGAAGTATCAAAACCAATTTCATAAAACCCACAGTTATATCATGCCATTTGAAACAAATATAATCTCAATAGCTAGAGACTAAGGAGAAGTCACATCACAAGGCTAGCTAGCTCAAATATATGGATATCCATTCAATTTCTTCTTCTACTGGCACACACCTCAACACTTCAGCCAAAGAAGGAATCAAAATTCGAAACTGATTACCCCCACTAGTCATGCTAGTGAGGTGTTCAAATATATGGTCATAATACTGCGGTTTTAAAACTTATCTTAACAATTTACTAAACATTGTCATTTCAAATATACACAATAACTTTCAACAATTTAAATCAAAAGCATCATAAATATTTCATCATAATAATGTCACAATTCACTATTTCAAATTATTCAAAATAATATGCAGAAGATAATTTACAAAAATTATACGTTGTGCACAAACCTTAAGCGAGTCACCTCTTGGCCTTGACTCGATTCCTCGGGTTCTTTCCCGATGTTCTTTTCCACTGAAACACACAGTTTCACAGTGTTTCAATATCATAACTTAGCATAAATCTAAAAATAAATTTAAATTCACTTTTACCTAGCTCTAATATGCTAAACTTGATGTTCTTTAAATTTTGTGTTTCGGGGTTACTATTCACTATACTATTCAAGTCAATTTATTGACTTTCTAAGGCTTAATAGGTATGGGAATTCCAACTTCACTCACATACCACATTTTGGTCACTAAATTTGTTGGTTTTGGTTGTTTACTCAAATTCTAAGTCATTTAGGCAAATTTGCAAATTTTCAGTTTTTGTGTCTTAAGTTGCACTTTTCTATTGGTCATTTTTTTGTTAGAATTTGGCAGAACTTCCTCCATAGAAAATGTTCTCTATTGTCTTAACTTTATTTTCCTTTTTGGATCACTTCAATTGGAGTTTTGTAGCTCAAGTTATAGCCATTTGAATCATGGTTGCCGGATTGAACTTAACCCAGATTTTCTGGGCAAATTTTGGTTCTGGCAGTTTTAGGTCACCAACTTTGGGTGGCTAAATGACTTGGTTAATGGCATAATTTGGGTTTGTGTTCTTCATGAAAGTTTTAGGTCTATATCTCAACTGTCCACTGGTAAAATTTTAGGTCGTTTAGACTTTCCTAGCTCAAGTTATGGCAAATGATTCATTTTTGTATAGGTCAGACTGAGAAAATCCAGATTTGGTCAATTTGTTCACTAGGTTTTTGTCACTTTTTGGGCATGATTCCTAAATGAAAATTGTGTCATTTTGTGTCTATTTTCATTCCCGATTGGTCTCATACCAATTAGACTTGTAAATTTTCAGTTTTGATCCCTCAAAGAGACCTTGGTCAAGCTGCCAGAATACGAATCCTAACTAATCCGAATTGCACTTTAGTTCTATCAATTCAAACACATAACAAATGATTCCAAATGACCATTTCAAACCTCAATTAGGTTCCAATACATCAATTACAAATATTCTCTAAATTTTTTCCAAACCTTAACTGCCAAAAACCCTAATTTACACAATTTCATGAATTTAAAGTGTAGCACTAACACCTACCCACTTAGATTGACTTGCATGCATGATTTATTGAAGTGAAACATATAACTTTCTCCCAACCCTCATGGCTGCCGAATTGTTTGTCCCTTCATAACTTATCATTTTCTTTAAATTTTCATACAATTTACACTCATCTCAACTTAATTTCAAAGCTTAAAGAAGAAAAGAAAGGGAAACAAGTACTAACCTCACTTGTCAAATTTTCTTGAATTGCCAAGCTTGATTTTCCTTCACTTTTCTTCAATTTTCTTTCTCCCAACTTCTTGTTGAGGTTCAATTAGAAGGTTTCTACAAATTTTAGAAATGATTTATGGGGAAATTTTAGAGTTATCAAAGCTTGAATTTGAGCTCAAATGGAGGAATTAGAGTGAAGAGAGAGAGAGGAGAGGTGAACGGCATATTGGGTAAAGAAGATGACCACTTTGTTTTTAATTTTATGTTTATTTCTCTCCTTTTTGACTTAGTCAAAAATAACTTAAATAGGAAAATATTTATGAGGTCATGCATGATGTCATCTATGTGATGTCATTAATCAAATTTTCTTTTCCTTTCTTTTTCCTTTATTTTTTTCATACTTCTTTAATTTAAATCTATATTTCAAAATTTTTATTTCTCATATTTTATTGGACAGTTAGGTCAGAAGTCAGCTCTCGGGGTCAATTAACCAAATTGCCCCTCGCCGGTTCAACCCAGTTTGCAAATAATTCAATATTTCTTTCGGCTTCCTGACCTAATTATTTGACTGGCTTAACAACCTTTTTCCGTGATTTTCTTTTTTCCACTGTGTTTATAATAGTCTTAAGGACAGTGGCGTCACATTTTACGATTCGAAATTTGAGTTTAAATCGACTTCGCAGTCCTTTCCGAGAAGGTCACCCATCACTATGACTCTCGGCTCGTTTAACTTCTTATGTTCTGTTTTTCTTATTTATACTTAACTAATTGACAATTACTAATTATTTGTGTTTATAGCTTATTTAGTTGTCTTAAGTGTGGTTCTAATCTCCTTAATTAACCGGACTGACACCGGTCACCGGAACAGTGAAATATACCAGGCTATACAAATAGGGGTGTTACAATTCTCACCCCCTTAAATAAATTTTGTCTCGAAATTTTACTTGGTATCAATCTCTGAACAGCTGTGGGTGCTGTCTCCTTATGTCCTCCTCTCGTTCCCAAGTAGCCTCCTTGCCCGAATGATGGTTTCACAGCACTTTTACCAATGGTATCTGCTTGTTCCGTAGCTGCTTCACCTCATAAGCCAGAATCTCTATGGGTTCTTCTTCATATGTGAGGTCTGGATTCACTTCAATTTCTTTGACTGGTAGTACATGAGATGGGTCTGATCGATACCTCCTCAACATAGACACATGGAAGACATTATGTATCTTTTCTAACTCTGGAGATAGTGCCAAACGATATGCCAAAGGACTCACTCTTTCTAGAACCTCATATGGCCCAATGAAACGAGGACTCAGTTTACCCTTTCTGCCGAGTCTCATAATTCTCTTCCAAGGAGAAACCTTGATGAATACTTTCTCACCCATTGCATACTCAATATCTCTTCTCTTTAAATCAATGTAGGACTACTGACGGTCTGATGCAGTCTTAAGTCGATCTCTGATCACCCTGATCTTCTCTTCAATTTGCTGAACAATTTCGGGTCCAATCATCTTTCTTTCACCCACGTCATCCCAACACAACAGGGTTTTATATTTTCTGCCATACAAAGCTTCATATGGAGGCATCCCAGTGCTTGATTGGTAGCTGTTGTTGTAAGCAAACTCAATCAAAGGCAAGTGTGTGTCCCAACTGCCCTCAAACTCAATCACACAAGCCCGTAGCATACATGACTCTTCTGGGTCCTCGGAAGTCCCGTCACAAAATCCATCGTTATTCTCTCCCATTTCCGTTCTGGTACTAATAGTGGATGTAACAATCCAGCGGGTACTTGATGCTTTGCCTTCACTTGCTGACAAGCTAGGCATTTGGAAACAAATTCTGCCACATCTCTTTTCATACCCATCCACCCGTAATGCTCCTTTAGCCCTCTATACATTTTTGTGCCACCAGGATGCATGGCAAGAGGAGACTCATGTGCTTCCTTCAAAATGATTTGCCTCAAATCGACATCATTAGAAACACATATTCTGCCCTGGTGTAGTAGTAGACCATCATCTCTGATTGAGAATTCTGGTTTCTTGCCCTGCCAGACCTCTTCTAATAATTCCTGATACTTCTTATCATTCTGAGCATCCATTCTGATCTGATCAATCAACACTGGTTGTACATGCCATGCTACTGCTGTCTGCCCTTCATCATTAATCTCTAAGCTGGCATGTAATGATCTCAACTCATGTACCATAGACAAAGGAGTAACCCGTAGACTTGCCATAGTCTTGCGACTTAAGGCATCAGCCACAACATTAGCTTTTCCTGGCTGATAGTCTATCAGACAATCATAGTCTTTTATCAACTCTAACCATCTCCTCTGTCTCAAATTCAACTCCTTATGAGTGCCCAAATACTTCAAACTCTTATGATCTATGTAGATGTAACATTTCTCCTCATACAAATAGTGCCTCTAGATCTTAAGAGCAAACACAATAGCTGCAAGCTCCAAATCATGTGTTGGATAATTCCTCTCATGCGGTTTCAGCTAGCGTGATGCATAGGCAATGACATTTAAATCTTGCATCAATACACAGCCTAACCCATTGTGAGAAGCATCACTATAAATTGTGTATTCTTTACTCGGAGTAGGTAAAGTAAGGACTGGAGCTTCAGTCAAACATTTCTTCAATTCATCAAAACTCTGTTGGCATTTATTCATCCACTGAAATTTCACATCTTTCCTAAGCAGCTTGGTCAATGGAGATGCCAATATGGAAAATCCCTTCACAAATCTACGGTAGTATCTAGCTAAACCCAGAAAACTGTGAATCTCCGTGATATTTCTGGGTGGCCTCCAATTAAGGACAGCTTCAATCTTACTTGGATCTACCTTGATGCCCTCTTCTGATACGACATGTCCTAAGAAAGATATTTCTTTTAGCCAAAATTCACACTTCGACAATTTGGCATATAGCTTTTTCTCCATCAAAGTCTGTAGTATAATCCACAAATGTCTATCATGCTCTTCTGCAATTCTCAAATAGACCAATATATCATCTATGAATACCACAACAAACTGGTCGAGGTATGGTCTAAAGATAGTGTTCATCAGATCCATAAAAGCAGCTGGAGCATTAGTTAAGCCGAATGGCATGACCAAGAACTCATAATGGCCATAGCGAGTTCTGAAGGCAGTTTTAGGAATACTTTGCTCTTGTACTTTTAGCTAATAATAACTTGATCTCAGGTCAATTTTGGAGAACACAGCTGCACCCCTCAACTGATCAAACAAGTCATCAATGCTGGGCAATAGGTATCTGTTCTTTATTGTCACCTTATTCAACTGTCGATAGTCAATGCATAACCGGAGAGTGCCATCCTTCTTCTTTACAAACAACACTGGCGCTCTCCAAGGTGACACACTAGGGCAGATAAAGCCCTTGTCAAGCAATTCTTGCAACTGCACTTTCAACTATTTCAATTCTGCAGGTGCCATTCTATATGGTGTTATGAAGATTGGGTCCACACTAGTCATAACATCAATCTCAAACTGCACTTCTCTTTCTGGAGGTAATCCTGGAAATTCATCAGAAAACACATCCGGAAAGTCACATACAATAGGGATGTCCCTCAGTGCTGGACTCCCCACTTGGGTGTCTATCGCATGTGCCAAGTATGCTTCACACCCCTTTCTAATCTTTTTTCTGGCTAGTGCAACCGAAATGATGTTTGATGGTAGTAAATGCCTCTCCCCATGTATTACCACATCACCATACAAAGGGAGATCAAAAGTGACTATCTTCAGTCTACAGTCAATCATGGCGTGATGCCTGGCTAACCAATCTATGCCCAAGATAATATCTTAATCTCTGAAGGGCATTTCAATCAAATCTGACAAAAAAACATGTCCTTGGATCACCAAAGGACAGTCCTTATAAATTCTGTTGACCGAGACCTCTTGTCCTAATGGACTAGTTACTAGCACTTCAAAACCCATTTGGACACATAGAACAGCAAGTGAACTGACTATGCTAGCACTAACATATGAGTGGGTTGAACCCAGATCAAACAACACAAATACTTCTTGATCAGAGATAGAAAATGTACCGGCTACAACATCAGAAGTCTCAGCCTCTTCTCGTTGTCTCATCATATAAACTCTGGCTGAAACACTTCTTTGTGCTGACTGACCAATCGTACCCTGACTGCCAGAAGTAGTGCCTCTACCTCTGCCTCTTCCTCTACCAACAGGTTGTGAACTTCTGGAAGCAAGACTCTAAATAGATCCTTCTGCAATAGTAAGAGCTGGACCATATTTAGGAGCACTAGTGCAGTCTTTAGCAAGATGGCCCTTACCTCCACAGTTAAAACAGGCTCCAATTGCCCAATACCATTCTCCCCCATGACTCTTGCCACAAGTCTCACAGGGGCGGGCAGGATATGAACCCCTGCTCGACTGTTGACTAGACCTAGGGTGTCTCTGTCCAGAGAATCTGCCCCTTCCAAATCTTCCACCTCGACCTCTGCTAGGTCCACTAAATTTCTTTCTTTTCCCAGAAGTACCACTAGAACTTTGTTCAACTGATTTTTTCCCTTTGTCTTTCTCGGATTTTTTAACTTTTTTTTTATTTTTCTTTTACAGGTGTTGCTTCTGATTCAATCCTTTCTAGCTCAAGTGCTTGAGAGATGAGCTCTGAGAAGTTTCTGTATCAAAATTCCACAACTTGCATCCTCAAACTGGGCTTCAAATCAGTCTCAAATCTCTTGCACCTTTACTTGCTAGTAGAAAGGAGACTCCCAGCATAATGGCTTAAGCGGGAGAACTCCCTCTCATATTCTGCCACTGATTTACTCCCTTGCTTCAGACTTAGAAATTCTTGCAACTTTTGATCCACATATGCATCTGGGATGTATTTTTGTCTAAATTCTCTGATGAAGTCATCCCAGGTCAGTACTGGTGGTTCAGCCAAGCTGTGGGGGATGGTCTTCAACCAATCATATGCATGCCCTTGTAGTAGTGACACAGAGTATTCAAACTTCAGTTCACCTTGATAGTGCAGCTTCTTAAATACTCTATCCATCCTTTCAAGCCATTGTTATGTCTCTAAAGGGTCCATTGTACCCTTAAATTCTGTAGCCCTATACTTCAATAACTTATCATACTGTCTGGCTGGAGGTAGTGGTTATGCCACAGGTGTCTGGGGTGGAGCTTGAGCAGGCGTACCCCCAGCCATTTGTTGAAACATCGCAGCCATCTGCTATGCAAATTGTGTAGGAAACTGCGGCATTTGTGAGACTGGTGCTACTGATCCACTGACATTCTATAGAGCTGGGGCTTCCACTTATGCCTCAGCTTTAACAGATTGCTCGACTGAGCGATCCCCTTCTTCCATTTTAGTCTGAAGTTAGGGTATCTCCTGAATAAATAATACAAAGAGATTTTCCTCCATTAGTTCATATTTATGTTGTAATGCATTGTATCTAACAAATATGGACGTTGAGCAGTTGTACTTAACAAGAAAATACACAAATTCATAAGTTAAAACATACTTCAAAAACTTGGCTCTGATACCACTAAAACATGTCACACCTTACCCCTTTGTAAGCCATAACATGATCCCGTAAAATACCTAATGAACTACCGCACTTCACCTACCGATAACTCATTAAGTACCCTATAAAGGATTTTAAAATAATTTTCTTACTTTTTATAAGTAGTGAGCATTTCTAAATAGATATTAAAATATTTAATTAAAGTTGAAAACTAGTTAAAATTTTTGGCCCATTTTATTTTTCCTCAAATTTTATAAAAATTTCGGCAGAGTATCGTCTGTATTTTGAGAAAACAGTTCTTCAAATTCCTATAAAAAGCACTTCCAATTATTTATTTCAACCACTTCTTCAAATTCACAATCAATCTCAACCAATTTCTCAAGTTTCAAAATTCAACAATCCTCATTTCTCAATTTCCAAAAATTCAGTAATCATCAAGATACTGTCAATCAATTTCTTTCATTCATATTTCATTAAAGATAAACAATCTATATATACATCATACTAAAAATTTACATTAAAAGAAATTCAAACTAAATTTTATTACAAACTTTATACAAACTTTATACAAGCTGCTCAAGACCAATTTTTCATGTCCATACAATTACGTACATTACATACATCAAAATAAATTTTTACAGTCAGGGTATAAAATATACCCAATAACTTTAAGCAGGTAGGTCCTCAATCTTCAGCAGCTCAGTCTACTGCTCCTCTAGTCTCTAAATCTGCGACAACAATAACAGCCATCGCTGAATATTAGGACTCAGTGGTGCACAACATACTAAAATAATCTTTATGCATAATTTAAATCATATTTATTCAAAAATTAGACTGAACATGAGAATTAAATATAAAACATGAATTATGAGATTTTAACCCAAACAATTTCATTTCGAAGTATCAAAACCAATTTCATAAAACCCACAATTATATCATGCCATTTGAAACAAATATAATCTCAATAGCCAGAGGCTAAGGAGAAGTCACATCACAAGGCTAGCTAGCTCAAACATATGGATATCCATTCAATTTCTTTTTCTACTGGCACACACCTCAACACTTCAGCCAGAGAAGGAATCAAAATTCGAAACTGATTACCCCCACTAGTCATGCTAGTGAGGTGTTCAAATATATGGTCATGACACTGCCGTTTCAAAACTTATCTTAACAATTTACTAAATATTGTCATTTCAAATATACACAATAACTTTCAATAATTTAAATCAAAAGTATCATAAATACTTTATCATAATAATGTCACAATTCACTATTCCAAATTATTCAAAACAATATGCAGAAGATAATTTACAAAAATTATACGTTGTGCACAAACCTTAAGCGAGTCGCCTCTTGGTCTTGACTCGATTCCTTGGGTTCTTTCCCGATGTTCTTTTCTACTGAAACACACAGTTTCACAGTGTTTCAGTATCATAACTTAGCATAAATCCAAAAATAAATTTAAATTCACTTTTACCTAGCTCTAATGTGCTAAACTTGACGTTCTTTAAATTTTGTATTTTGGGGTTACTATTCACTACACTATTCAAGTCAATTTGTTGACTTTCTAAGGCTTAATAGGTATGAGAATTCAAACTTCACCCACATACCACATTTTGGTCACTAAATTTGTTGGTTTTGATTGTTTACTCAAATTCTAAGTCCTTTAGGCTAATTTGCAAATTTTCAGTTTTAGTATCTTAAGTTGCACTGTTCCATTGGTCATTTTTCTGTTAGAATTTGGCAAAACTTCCTTCATAGAAAATGTTCCCTATTGTCTTAAATTTATTCTCCTTTTTGGATCACTCTAATTAGAGTTTTGTAGCTCAAGTTATAGCCATTTGAATCATGGCTGCCAGATTAGACTTAACCCAGATTTTCTGGGCAAATTTTGGTTCTGGCAGTTTTAGGTCACCAAATTTGGGTGGCCAAATGACTTGGTTAATGGTTTAATTTGGGTTTGTGTTCCTCATGAAAGTTTTAGGTCTATATCTCAACTGTCCACTGGTAAAATTTCAGGTTATTTAGACCTGCCTAGCTCAAGTTATGGCCAAATGAACAAACACTGTTCATTTGGTCATTTTTGTACAGGTCAGACTGAGAAAATCTGGATTTGGTCAATTTATTCACTAGGTTTTGGTCACTTTTTGGGCATGATTCCTAAATGAAAATTGTGTCATTTTTTGTCTATTTTCATTCCTAATTGGTCTTATACCAATTGGACTTGTAAATTTTTAGTTTTGGTCCCTCAAAGGGACCTTGGTCAAGCTGCTAGAATATGAATCCTAACTAATCTGAATTGCACTTTGGTTCTATCAATTCAAACACATCACAAATGATTCCAAATGACCATTTCAAACCTCAATTAGGTTTCAATACATTAATTACAAATATTCTCTAAATTTTTCCCTAAACCCTAAGTGCCAAAAACCCTAATTTACACAATTTCATGAATTTAAAGTATAGCACTAACACCTACCAGCTTAGATTGAATTGCATGCATGATTTATTGAACTGAAACATATCACTTTCCCCCAACCCTCATGGCTGCCGAATTGTTTGTCCCTTCATAACTTATCATTTTCTTTAAATTTTCATACAATTTACACTCATCTCAACTTAATTTCAAAGCTTAAAGAAGAAAAGAAAGGGAAACAAGTACTAACCTCACTTGTCAAATTTTCTTGAATTGCCAAGCTTGATTTTCCTTCACTTTTCTTCAATTTTCTTCCTCCCAACTTCTTGTTGAGGTTCAATTAGAAGGTTTCTACAAATTTTAGAAATGATTTATGGGGAAATTTTAGAGTTACCAAAGCTTGAATTTGAGCTCAAATGGAGGAATTAGAGTGAAGAGAGAGAGAGGAGAGGTGAACGGCATATTGGGTAAAGAAGATGACCACTTTGTTTTTAATTTTATATTTATTTCTCTCCTTTTTGACTTAGTAAAAAATAACTTAAATAGGAAAATATTTATGAGGTCATGCATGATGTCATCTATGTGATGTCATTAATCAAATTTTCTTTTCTTTTCTTTTTCCTTTATTTTTTTCATACTTCTTTAATTTAAATCTATATTTTAAAATTTTTATTTCTCAGATTTTATTGGACAGTTAGGTCAGAAGTCAGCTCTCGGGGTCAATTGACCAAATTGCCCCTCACCGGTTCAACCCGCTTTGCAAATAATTCAATATTTATTCTGGCTCCCTGACCTAATTATTTGACTGGCTTAACAACCTTTTTCCGTGATTTTCTCTTTTCCACTGTGTTTGTAATAGTCTTAAGGACCGCGGCGTCACATTTTACGGTTCGAAATTTGAGTTTAAATTGACTTCGCAGTCCTTCCCGATAAGGTCACCCATCGCTGTGACTCTCGGCTCGTTTAACTTCTTATGTTCTGTTTTTCTTATTTATACTTAACTAATTGACAATTACTAATTATTTTTGTTTATAGCTTATTTAGTTGTCTTAAGTGTGGTTCTAATCCCCTTAATTATCCGGACCGACACCGGTCACCGGAACAGTGAAATATACCAGGCTATACAAATAGGGGTGTTACATAAAATAGTCACTGAGGTGCTGAGTTTTCTGGGCCTAGCTGGCTACTATAGGCGTTTTGTGCAGGATTTTTCCAGGATAGCAGCTCCCCTAACTAAGTTAACTCGGAAGAATGTTCCATTCATTTGGACAGATGATTGTGAGGAGAGTTTCCAGAAGCTTAAGGAGTGTCTAACCACTGCCCCTGTGTTGACATTACCGATGAGTGGTGAAGGATATACCGTATACTGTGATGCCTCCAGAGTTGGTGTAGGGTGTGTTTTGATGCAGAATGGAAAATTAGTGGCTTGTGCTTGAAGGCAGCTAAAGAGGCATGAGTAGAACTACCCCACCCATGATTTGGAAATGGCGACTGTAGTTTTTACACTAAAGATCTGAAGACACTACCTCTATGGTCAAGTGTGTGAGATATACACCGATCACAAAAGTTTGAAGTATATCTTCCAACAGAGGGATTTAAAGTTGAGACATAGGAGATGGATGGAGCTTCTGAAGGACTATGATTGTACCATCTAGTACTACCTAGGAAAGCCAATGTAGTAGCATATGATTTGAGCAGAAAATCTTCTGGCAGCTTGGCTCACATATCAACAGAGAAGAGATTGTTGATTCAGGAAGTACATGAGTTGATGGATCAAGGTCTGATTTTAGATCTTTCTGATGAGGGGGCATTGTTGGCCCATTTTTCAGTGAGACCAGACCTGCTAAATAAAGTCAGAGTTTCCCAGCACAAAGACCAGTAATTGATGAAGATCATAGAAAGAGTACAGTAGGGTGAAGGTGGTGAGTTTGGATTTGCCAATGATGGCACCCTTATGCAAGGTTCTAGGATATGTGCCCGACGTGGACAATCTCAGAAATGAAATCATGCGAGAGGCACACTATACACTATACAATGTCCACCCAAGCTCTACCAAGATGTACCATGATGTGAAAGATAGCTACTGGTGGAATGGCATGAAGAGAGACATAGCAGACTTTGTGTCCAAGTGCTTGATTTGTCAAAAGGTGAAGTTTGAACACCAGAGGCCGTCAGGGAAGCTGCAAGAGCTCCCTATCCCAGAATGGAAGTGGAAAATGATTACTATTGATTTTGTGACTAGGTTGCCTCGTACCACGCGAGGATATGATTTGATATGGGTAATTATAGACCGTCTGACTAAATCAGCTCATTTCTTGCTTGTGAAGACCACATATTCTGTTGCACAGTACGCTGGCTCTATATTCGAGAAATAATCAGATTGCATGGAGTTCCTGCTTCCATAATATCTGACAGAGGGCCCCAGTTCATTTCTCGATTTTGGAGGAAGTTACAGGAGGCACTTGGCACACAGTTGAACTTTAGTACCGCTTTCCATCCTCAGATAGATGGGCAGTCCGAAAGGACAATCCAAACACTAGAAGACATGCTTCGCATGTGTGTTTTGGATTTTGGGGGTCAATGGGATTATCAGCTACCCTTGGTGGAGTTTGCCTACAACAACAGTTATCATTCCAGTATAGAGATGGCACCCCATGAGGCACTATATGGTAAAAAGTTTAGGTCTCCTCTGTGTTGGACGGAAATGGGAGAAGCGAAGGTGCATGATATAGACCTAGTGTAGTAAACTTCAGGGATAGTTCCTTTAATCAGGGAACGATTGAAAACAGCTTTCAGTAGGCAGAAAAGTTATGCAGATCCCAGACAGAGGGATGTAGAGTTTGCAGTAGGCGATTACGTATTCCTAAAGATTTCTCCGATAAAGGGAGTCATGAGACTTGGGAAGAAGGACAAGTTGGCACCTCGGTATATTGGACCTTTTGAGGTTACTGATAGAGTTGGAGCAGTTGCCTACCAGTTGGAGTTATATTTCACATCTCCATGCTCTAGAAATACATTCCTGATCTTTCTCATGTGATACAGCCGGATATAGTAGAGCTGAAGGAAGACTTGACATTTGAGGAGCAACCTGTAGCCATAGTGGACTACCAAGTGAGGCAGCTAAGATCAAAATAAATCCCTATGGTTAAGGTTTTGTGGAGGAGCCAGTCTGTGGAAGAGTGTACCTGGGAGTCAGAGCGGGACATGCATAGTAAGTACCCTTATCTATTCAATGTGTAATTCTGTACTTTATTCTGCCTTGTGTAAAATTCGAGAACGAATTTTCTGTAAGGGGGGAAGAATGTAACACCCTTAATTTTTTAAAATTTATTATTTTGTGGATAAATATTAATATTTTATTTTATTTAAATTTTAGGAAATTATTTGAAATTTTTTGGATTTTAGAAATCGGGGTCGATTTTTCGAAAATATAAAACTTTGATTATTTTTAAAAATTAATTTAAAGACCACGTGGTAAAACTAAAAATATATTTGGACTTTACGAATTTTTCTGAGTTTTCTAAAATTTTTTCAAAATTTTTGGGCCTCGTTTTCAGTCCCAAGGTAAAGTAAAAATTCAAAATTTTGTATCATGAATCGGACTGATCGAATCGAACCGAATCGGATCTGATCGGTAGAATCGGACTGGCCATTTCCTTTTCTTCTTCCCTCCGTGTGCGCTCCTGAGACTCCCTCTTTCTCTCTCGTTTTCTCTCTCCTCTCTCCTCTCTCCTTCTCTCGCTGCGCCGCCGCCACCCCAGCCTTCCCAGCTTACTAACGCGCCACCCCAGCTTGTCCCCCTCGCCAGCCGTCGCCTAAGGAGCCGAAAAAATGCGCCCGAAGATGCCCCAATGCACAGCGCGTCGTTTCATCTTCCCAGGCCTATCCCGGCCGATCTGGCCACCAATCGGATCGGGTCTTATGTCAAACCTCTTCTACACCTTGAGAGCTTTCCATAGACAGCAAGAACACTAAAATCCATGGAGCGGTTTGCCCGATTTTTGTCTGAGAAATTTTAGCCCATTTCGACTTTTGGGCTAAATTTCTCGCAAACCGTGAACCCCATGAGAAAACCGAGAGTACCGGAGTGCTCCACTCATCGAGGGCTTCGCGGCAATACCAATTTCAAAATTTTCCGATACCATTTTTTGGTGGGTCCCACGAAACTTCATAGTGTTTTTCCAAGCACTAAATGAGCTTAGAAAATTCCGTAAAAAATTATATACTAACCCCCGTGTTGTGAGCTTCATGTAAGTACCTTCAATTCGCAGAAATTCAACAATTGCCCGGGTCTGTAAATTTCAGGCCAAGCAGACAAGCTACCGAAAAAGTCTTAGAATTAGGTCGAGATTTTGGCTACCCTACCGTTGTTAGACATCCCGAGCGCGTTCCAAAGGTCGGAATTAGTATAGGTAAACCCGAACCTTACTTTTTCTTAATTATCTAGTGCTTGAATTGGATTAAAAATTCATAGAATATTCGTGGTAGCTTAGAAAATTATGATTCCTTTTGCATTGGCTTAGTAATATTGCTAAAGACCGTGGGGCAAAGTTTTAGAATTTTTAGAACTCATTTGGATAGTTTTTGCAAAATGATTAATTATAAGGACTAAACTGTAATTTTTCATATTGTGATTGTTGACTGTTTGGATGGGCCCAGGAGGGGCTATGTGATGTGATTAAGTTGTGGGTGTGTGGTTTTTAGATATAGAAGTGTGTTTCAAGCCCTTTTACAGGTTGGGTAGGTCCTAAGTATAGTGGAGACTCTGTCGGTTTTTCGGCACGACTTAGGACATCTTTGGTCTTTTCTTAGTTTGTATTGAGTCAAATGTATTAAATAATTGTAATAAAATTGTCAAGTGAGCCGAGACAGCCTTTCTCCTCCGCCCAGCTGCCACAGTGACTTCGGTTAAATCTGTGAGTAAAATATTAATTTTAATTGTAATTTCGATATTATTACATGTTCAAGCATGCCCATGCATCACTTATAAATATGTATCTATATAGTTAAACACTAGGCACGTTTTATATTGCATTCATAATTGTTGAAGTGCCATGGATGTTGTTTGTGGTAATTTAGAGCAATGTGTGTGCATGGCGTGCGTGTGGTATGGTATTGGATATGGACAGGACAGGTAGACACGGCTTGAGAGACACTCGCTGGGACCTGGTCTTTCGGGGTAGACACGGCTTGAGAAACACTCGCTGGGACCCCGCATTTGGTTTATTAAGTGAAAGTCCAGCTTGAGAGACACTCGCTGGCAGAGGTTGGATTAAGAGGGCTGTATAGGGGATCAGCTCCCATATATGTATTGTTTGACAGTGTTGGGTGTGTGAGTGCTCCAAATTGCCTTTTTGCTGTTATAATATGAAAATTATGACGATGTTACATTTCACTCCACATGGTGCATTAGCTTTAGATAATTATAGAGATTATGGTTAAAATTGATATTTTACTCTCTGAGTCGAACGCTCACTCCTATTCATCTATTTTTCCAGGCTACAGGAGGATTATTTGTTGTGGTTGACCTGCTCTTCTTCTTCGCAGGTCCATTGATAGTATTTAATATACTTTGTACAATTGAGTTAAATTTTTAGACTCCGCATATATTAGAAGCACTTATTTTTATTTTGGGCATGTATTATAAAAGTTATATTAGACTTATAAAATTATTAACTGTATGCATGATGGGATTGGATGAGGGAGCTGAGCTCCCATTTGAGTAATGATATTTTGATTATGTGAAGGGTGAGCTGAGCTCTTTAATTTATTATATATATTGTGTTTACAGGTCGGGTGAGTCAAAAACTCCCCGTTAAATGATCTATTTTATGGCCGAACTCTGTCCGGTTGGATTCTTGAAATTGGGCCCAAATGGGCCTTAGAGTTGGGTTGAGGAATAGTTAGGCTTACTTCGGGCCTCGGGGGCTTTAGGTTGGCTAAGATCCTAGTGCCGGTCTGACCCATAGGTTGGGTCGTGACAATTTATATTAAAATAATATTAATAATTAGAAATTAATTTATTCTCATAATTAATTTATCACAAAAACTCTCATTATTAAAATTATTAATGATAAATTATTTGTCATAAAACATTGTTAACCATGAAATACTATGAATTAGTTACTTTTTTTTTTAATTTATGTTATTAGTTTTTTTTTAACATAGTAATATTTCCAAAAGAATACAATTTAAATTTAAATAGAAAATCAATTTAATCAATTAAATTAAAATTTTAAACAAATAAAAATATTTATATTACTTTTTTTTACAATTTAAATTTAAATAGAAAAATTAATCTAACCAATCAAATTAAGTATTTTTTAAATAACTTGTTAAATGTTGTTCTTTTGTCTCGCTATTCAACTGTATAGAGAATTGATAGCTAGTACATAACTTACAGTAAACGATAACTGTTAAATTAATTTATGCTGTAACACTTAATATGTAATTCTTGAATACATAAATTAAATATGAAAGTACATTTTTAATTTAATTTATTTAAAGAAAAAATATAATTTCATTTCTATTTTTTAAATAGAGAGATATAATTTTAATTAATCTATCAATTAATTTGAAAATATTCTTAACCATGAAAATAATGAAAAGAAGACATATATTTATCAATAAAACTTTTAACTATTATATCTCTTACATGTTTTCTTTAAAAAAAAATACTAACAAAATTTATTAGATAATCAATGCACATGAATATGTTGAATGTAGTTGTTTTGCCTCATCCAAGATAATTGATATAATTTTTTAATGCTTTTGAACTGCATCTTCCTTTTCAAGATAAATTTGTAATCTATTGATATGGAATTTGTATGAGTAAAAAATTTCCATTTTCAATATAAAAAAAAAAAAACAATTTTGATACATTTAAATGTTTAAAAAAAAACTGTAAAGTCCTCTATCCTATTAATTAATTTCATTAAACTAATTAAAAATAATAATTCAATCTTTGTCTATTTATGCATATTAGTATTTAAAATCTTTTAATAGTGTACTTAAAGCTTTCTTAATTTTCAATTCTTGTCAATTCTTTTTTTTTTCTAAATTTAATATTTCAGAATATATTTATATTGAAATATATTTATATTATATACTTTTCAAATTATAATAAAATATATTATAAAATAAACTTTTATCTTCCTTTTTTTTTAATTTTAGGATATTCCTATTTTTTAAATATATTAATTTTTAATAGTCAATAAAATTTAGTCCTTCATTTTGTCATAATACAAAATAAATAGAACTAAAAATTTTTAATTTATATAAACTCTAAAATTAATTTAAATAATAAAAAATATTATAAATAATATAAAGGATTAAAGGTATTTTTAACAATCTCAAAAATTCTTGACATAAATGAAATTAATGAAAAAGTTATTTATTAATAGAATTTATTTAATTTAGAATTGCTAGTCATGTTAAAAAATTATATTAGGAAAATAACAAAATTTGAATTTAAATAAAAAAACCAAATTAATCAATTAAATTAACAATTTTTAAATAATGATAAATTCTTATATCATTTTTAGCCAATTAAAATAGAGGACAATTTGTTTTTGTCAAAAACAATCATAGATATTTTTGTCAATCTATTTAAAATACAAATTTTTTAAATTAGAAATTATAATAAAATTAGCTATTAATTATATGTTAATTTTATTTTGTAAATAATATAAAAACCCTTTTAGTTCATATAGTGCAATACATATATGAACACATATGAATATTACGAAAATTTAATTTTTTTAATAAAAAAATCTTTCGTGGCTATATATGATGAATGTATAAATATGTAAATAATGCACTTTTATAAGTTTATATTCTAATTATAATAAAGAACTTAATCAAATAAAATTTAAATAAAAGTAGGAGTAAGAATTTTAAATTTATATAAATTTTAAAATATATTTAAATAATAAAAAATAAAATAAATTAACTTTTAATAGTTAATTAAATTTTATCATTTATTGTAATAATACAAAATTATTAAGTGTATTTTTGTCAAATCCAATATTCCTCCTCTCTACACATATATATAGATTATAATGAAAAATTATGGATAGATTAATAATTTTTTCTATTTTTTATTTATTAATATTCTATTTTAGTTAATTACTTTTTATAAAATTTTATATTTAATTGAAATTAAGTATAAATTGTCATGACCCAACCTATGGGCCGGATCGGCACTAGGATCTGGGTCAGCCTAAAACTCCCGAGGCCCGTAGTAAACCTAACTATTCATTAACCCAACTCTAAGGCCCATTTGGTCCCAGTTTCAAGAAATCAACCGGATAGAGTCCGGCCATAAAATGGGCATTTCAACGGGGAGTTTTTTGCTCACCCGACCTGTAACACAATATATATCAATTAGGGAGCTCAACTCACCCTCCACATACTCATATCAACATAAAAATAAATAGGAGCTCAGCTCCCTCATCCAGTCCATCAAACATGCATATAATAATAATTTTACAGGTCCAACATGATAATTATATTACAGACCCAAATCGAATAAATATTTCTAACACATGCGGAAATTCTAAGAGTTAACAGGTTTATACAAAAATTAATAAACGACCTGCGAGGGAGAAAAGCAGGTTAACCTCAAAAAATATCCTCCTGTGGCTTGGAAAAATATTGAACAAGAGTGAGCATTCGACTCAGAGAGTAAAATATCAATTTTAACCATAATCTCTATAACTATCTAAAGCTAATACACCTTGTAGAGTGAAATGCAATATCAGCAATATTTTTCACATCATAACAGCAAAAAGGTAATTTGGAGCACTCACACACCCAGTAATATCAATCATAATATATGGGAGCTGATCCTCTATACAGCTCTCTTAAATCCAACCTGTGCCAGCGAAGAACTCAGCTCGGACTTCCACTTAATAACCAAATCGGGATCCCAGCAAAGAACTCAAGCCGTGTCTATGCCGAAGGACCGAGCCCCAGCGAAGATCTCAAGCCGTGTCTACCCGTCCTATCCATAGTCCACACCACATCACACGCACGCCAACGCACGCACACTGCTCCAAATTACCACAACAACATCCATGGCACTTTAACAGTTGTGAATGCAACATAAAACGTGCCTAGAGTTTAACTACATAGATATATACATATAAGTGATGCATGGGCATGCTTGAACATATAATAATATCGAAATTACAATTAAAATTAATATTTTACTCACAGACTTGACAGCGGTCACTGTGGTGGCTGGGCAGAGGAAGAAGGCTATCCCGGCTCATCTGACAATTTTATTACAATCATTTAACAAATTTGACTCAATACAAACTTAAGAAAAGACCAAATACGTCCTAAGCAGTGCCGAAAATCCGGCAAAGTCTCCCCTATACCTAGGACCTACCCAACCTGCAAAAGGGCGCAAAACGCACTTTTATATTCACAATCCATATATCCACAACTCAATCACATCACACAGCCCCTCCTGGGCCCATCCAAACAGTCATCAATTATAATATGTAAATTTATAGTTTAGTCCTTATAGTTGATCATTTTTGTAAAAACTGCACAAATAAGCTCTAAAAATTCTAAAACTTTGCCCCGCGGTCCTTAGCAATATTACTAGGCTATTGCAAAAAGAATCATAATTTTCTGAGCTACCACAAATATTTTACGGATTTTTAATCTCATTTAAGCACTAGAAAATTACGAAAAAGTAAGGTTCGGGCTTACCTATGCCGATTCCGACTTTGGGGACGCGCTCGGGACATCTGACAATGTTAGGGTAGCCAAAACCTCGATCCAATTCGGAGACTTTTCCAGTAATCGATCTGTCTAGCCGGAAATTCACAGACCCGGACAACTGTCTAATTTTCGTGAATTGAAGATACCTACACGAAGCCCACAACACCGGGGTTAGTACATAAATTTTACGGAATTTTCTAAGCTCATTTAATGCTCGGAAAAATACTACGAAGTTTCGTGGGACCCACCAAAAAATGGTATCAAAAAAATTTGAAATTTATATCGCCGCGAAGCTCTTGACGAGTGAAGCGCTCTGGTACTCTCGGTTTTCTCGTGGGGTTCACGGTTTGCGAGAAATCTAGCCCAAAAGTCAAAATGGGCTAAAACTTCCCGGACAAAAATTGGACAAACCGCTCGATGGATTTCGGTGTTCTTGGTGTTTATTGAAAGCTCTCGACGAGTAGATGGATTTAGACACAAGACCCGGTCTAATTGGTGGCCGGATTGGGCAGATTCCGGTCGGGAAGTCGGCGGTCGCACAGACGTGTCGCGTCGGCCGTCGGCGACGCCGCTTGAAATGGGGTTGCCCGTGCTGGGTCAAGAGGAGGTCAAGTGTCATGGGAGGAGAGAGAAAACGGGAGAGAGAGAGAGAGAGAGAGAGAGAGAGGAAGGTCGGGACATGCGTGGGGAGAAGAAAAAGGAAGAAAAAAGGCAGGTCCGATTCGACCGGTCCGATCCAGTCCGGTTCGATTCGACCGGTTCAATTCAGAATACAAAATTTTGAATTTTTACTCTGCCTTGGGATCGAAAACGAGGTCCAAAAATTTCGAAAAAATTCTAGAAAACTCAGAAAAATTCGTAGACTCCAAATATATTTTTAGTTTTACCACGTGGTTTTTAAATTAATTTTTAAAAATCATCAAAGTTTATACTTTCGGAAAATCGAACCCGATTTCTAAAATCCAAAAAAAATTTCAAATAATTTCCTAAAATTCAAATAAAATAAAATATTAATATTTACCCAAAAATAATAAATTTAAAAATTAGGGGTGTTACATTCTTCCCCCCTTACAGAAAATTCGTCCTTGAATTTTACACAAGGCAGAATAAAGTACAGGATTACACATTGAACAGATAAGGGTACTTGCTACGCATGTCCCGTTCTGACTCCCAGGTGCACTCTTCCACTGACTAGCTCCTCCACAAAACCTTAACCATAGGGATCTATTTTGATCTTAGCTGCCTCACTTGGTAGTCCACTATGGCTACAGGTTGCTCCTCAAACGTCAAGTTCTCTTTTAGCTCTATTACATCCGGCTGTAGTACATGAGAAGGATGCAATTCCTGAGGGATGAACATGAGAAAGGTTGGGTGGTAGCTCCAATCGGTAGGCAACTGCTCCAACTCTATCAGTAACCTCAAAAGGTCCAATATACCGAGGTGCCAACTTGCCCTTCTTTCCAAATCTCATGACTCCCTTCATCGGAGAAACCTTCAGGAATACGTAGTCGCCTACTGCAAACTCCACATCCCTCCGTCTGGGGTCTGCATAACTCTTTTGCCTACTGAAAGCTGTTTTCAATCGTTCTCAGATTAAAGGAACTATCTCTGAAGTGTACTGCACTAGGTCTACATCATGCACCTTCGTTTCTCCCATTTCCATCCAACACAGAGGAGACCTACACTTTCTTCCATATAGTGCCTCATAGGGTGCCATCCCTATGCTGGAATGGTAGCTGTTGTTGTAGGCAAACTCCACCAAAGCTAGCTGGTCATCCCATTGACCTCCAAAATCCAAAATACTCATGCGAAGCATGTCTTCCAGTGTTTGAATTGTCCTTTCGGACTGTCTGTCTGTCTGAGGGTGAAAAGCAGTACTAAAGTTCAACTGTGTGCCAAGTGCCTCCTATAACTTCCTCCAAAATCGAGAAGTGAACTGCGGCCCTCTATTAGATATTATGGAAGTAGGAACTCCATGCAATCTGACTATTTCTCGAATGTAGAGCCGGGCGTACTGTGCCACAGAATATGTAGTCTTCACAGGCAAGAAATGAGCTGATTTAGTTAGGCGGTCTATAATTACCCATATTAAATCATATCCTCGCGTGGTATGAGGCAACCCCGTCACAAAATTCATAGTAATCATTTCTCACTTCCATTCTGGGATAGGGAGCTCTTGCAGCTTCCCTGACGGTCTCTGGTGTTCAAATTTCACCTTCTGACAAGTCAAGCACTTGGACATAAAGTCTGCTATATCTCTCTTCATGCCATTCCACCAATAGTTATCTTTCACATCATGGTACATCTTGGTGGAGCCTGGGTGGACATTGTACAGTGTACAGTGTGCCTCTTGCATGATTTCATTTCTGAGATTGTCCACATCGGGCACACATATCCTAGAACCTTGCACTAAGGCGCCATCATTGGCAAATCCAAACTCACCACCTTCACCCTGCTGTACTCTTTCTATGATCTTCATCAATTGTTGGTCTCTGTGCTGGGAAACTCTAACTCTATCTTGCAAGTCTAGCCTCACTGAAAAATGAGCCAACAATACCCTCTCATCTGAAAGATCTAGGATTAAACCTTGATCCATCAACTCATGCACTTCCTGAATCAACAGTCTCTTCTCTGCTGAAATGTGCGCCAAGCTACCAGAAGATTTTCTGCTCAAAGCATCTGCTACTACATTGGCCTTCCCAGGGTGGTACTGGATGGTGCAATCATAGTCTTTCAGAAGCTCCATCCATCTCCTCTGTCTCAAGTTTAAATCCCTCTGTTGGAAGATGTACTTCAAGCTCTTGTGGTCGGTGTATATCTCGCACACTTCACCATACAGGTAGTGTCTCTAGATTTTTAGGGCAAAGACTACAACCGCCATTTCCAAATCATGAGTGGGGTAGTTCTGCTCATGCCTCTTCAGCTGCCTTGAAGCATAAGCCACTACCTTTCCATTCTGCATCAAAACACACCCTAAGCCAACTCTGGAGGTGTCACAATACACTGTGTATCCTTTACCACTCATAAGTAGTATCAACACAGGGGCAGTGGTTAGATACTCCTTAAGCTTCTGGAAACTCTCCTCATAGTCATCTGTCCAAATGAATGGAGCATTCTTCTGAGTCAATTTAGTTAGGGAAGCCGCTATCCTGGAAAAATCTTGCACAAAACGCTTATAGTAGCCAGCTAGACCCAGAAAACTTCGCACTTCAGTGACTATTGTAGGCCTAAGCCAGTCAGTTACAGCTTCAATTTTCTTGGGATCCACTTGAATACCTTCACTAGAAACCACGTGTCCCAAGAATGAGATGCTTTCTAGCCAAAATTCACATTTTGAAAATTTGGCATACAACTGGTGCTCCCTCAAAGTCTACACCACCATCCTCAAGTGCCACACGTGTTCTTCCTCGGTCCGAGAGTATACCAAAATGTCATCTATGAATACGATGACAAAACGGTCCAAAAACGGCTTGAACACCCTGTTCATCAAGTCCATAAAGGCTGCTGGTGCATTAGTGAGTCCAAAAGACATCACTAAGAACTCATAATGACCATATCTTGTCCTGAATGCTGTTTTGGACACATCCTCATTCCTGATTCTCAACTAATCGTAGCCTGATCGCAAGTCTATCTTGGAAAAGAATCTAGCCCCTTGGAGCTGATCAAACAGGTCATCGATCCGAGGAAGTGGATACTTGTTCTTCACAGTCACCTTGTTCAGCTGTCTATAGTCAATACACAACCTCAATGACCCATCTTTCTTTCTTACAAATAGCACAGGAGCGCCCCAGGGTGAAGTGCTCGAGCGTGTAAAACCTTTTTCCAAAAGCTCCTGTAGTTGCTCCTTTAGCTCTTTCAATTCTACTGGTACCATCCTATAAGGCGGCATTGATATGGGGTTTGTACCCGGAACAACATCAATGCAAAACTCTATTTTCCTTCCTGGTGGCAACCCTGGAAGCTCCTCAGGGAAGAAATCCATGAATTCTCTGACAACAGGAACATTTTCCATGTTGACACCTTCTACAGATGTATCTCTCACCAATGCCAAATACCCTTGGCATCCACGCCTCAACATTTTTCTAGCACTAATTGCTGACACCAAATTATATGGAGCCATGCTTCTGTCACCATCAAAACTAAACCCTTCCACATCAGGTATGTGGAAATACACCTTTTTGTTCCTGCAGTCTAAAGTGGCATAATGAGTTGCCAACCAATCCATTCCTAAGATTACATCAAAATCCATTACAGGTAGAGGAACCAAGTCTGCTGGGAGGATCTTTCCATCCACTACTACTGGGCTATCCGGAAAAATCATATCTATATCTATGTTGTCACTAAGCGGGTAGCTACAGACAAAGGGCATTCTAAAGTTGTATTTCTATCCAATCTCATGGCAAACACAAGGGAGACAAATGAGTGCGTAGCACCCAGATCTATTAAAACACGAGCCTCATAGGAACAGACCAGAAGAATACCTGCCACAACTACATTGGAAGCCTGAGCATCCTAGTGGGTCAGGGTGAAAACCAGAGCTTGACCCCTACCCTAAGTGGCAGAAACCTGATACTAACTTCTACCTCCTGATCTGCCTCCAAATCCACATCCCCCTTATCCTCGACCCTGTTGGCCACTGAACTGACTGCCTGCAATGCTGGAAGCACCAGGATACAACTGACGAGGAATATTTACAACAAAACCTTGTGACCCCATCTGTGGCTCGCTGAACACGGGGCATTCCCTAGCAAAGTGACCTGGTTGGCCACACCTGAAGTATACTCCTGAACCCATCATACAAGGTTCTGAATGTCCTCTTCCACACTGTGCACAAGGTGCCAAGGAGGATCCTGAACCAGACCCAGAACTGCTGTACCTCGAACTGTGACCACTGCTAGATCCGTACCCTGGTCTGAATCCTTGAGATTTGTGTCTAAAACCACTCCTCTTATTTCTGCTTCTTCCTCTGTAATTAGTTTGGCCACCACTATCTGTGGTACCCATGTGGGGAACACCTGAAGAACCCTCTGCTCTATTTTTCTTTGCCCTTCCACTGTCATCCACAGCATAGCTAATCTCAATTTGTCTGGCTCGATCAACTACCACATCAAAAGACTGATCAGACATCATGACCAGGTTTGCATACCTCCTGTCCAGCCCCTTTAGGAATCTCTTCACCTTCATAGTTTCTGTAGCTACTGCTGTAGGGGCATACACCTCGATTCGAAATTCTGTAGCATATTCATCTACAGACCTGCCATTCTGTCTTAAGGCCTCAAAGGCCCACTGCTTTTGATCTCTGAAACTTTCTGGTACAAACCGGTTGATGAACAATTCTACAAACTAAGTCCACGACAAACCCTCCATCCGAGGTAATATGTAGTCATTCATCCATTGTCTTGGCATAGGCCCCATGACATGCTGCATACACTCTATAAGTCTTCTATCAGTCAACTGCAACTTTGTTCCTGCCTGTCTGTAGGAATCCAAAAACCGATATGCATCATCTGACACATCATAACTACCAGGCACCAACTTCTTGAAATTGATGATCTGTTTGTAAGGTTCCCCTCTTGGTGCGGTGGACTACTGCTGCTGTGGAGGGTGGACCATATACTACGCCATCATGTCGATGGTTCTCTGCAACCCAGCTAGAGTAGCTGCCATTGGGTCCATGGGACCTTGTGCCATAAAAAACTGATCCTGAATTGATGGTAGCTGCTCTTCTACTTGAGCAGCTCTAGGCCTCCTACCTCGCTTCCTCGGGGCAGGCGCCTCATCTTGTACTGACACCTCGTCAGGCACATCTGGTTCTGGTGCAGTGGCAGCTCTTTTGCTTCTACGCATTTTTCCTGAAATTCAGCAGCATTAGCCCACAAAATTCAAAATTGCACATTACACAGCTCTATAGACTCATATTTACACACAATATATGAAGCAGAGACTAGAAGCAAAGATGACAATGCAAGATGAATGTGGAACCTATTTTCCGCATGTGACTCCTAGTAGACAACAATCCCTAAGAATCTGGAGCCTAAGCTCTGATACCACATCTGTCACGACCTAACCTATGGGCCGAACTGGCACTAGGACCTGGGCCAGCCTAAAGCCCCCGATGCCCGTAATAAGCCTAACTATTCATTAACCCAACTCTAAGGCCCATTTGGGCCCAGTTTCAAGAAATCAACCGGACAGAGTCCGGCCATAAAATGAACCTTTCAACGGGGAGTTTTTGGCTCACCCGACCTGTAACACAATATATATCAATTGGGGAGCTCAGCTCACCCTCCACATACTCATATCAACATAAAAATAAATGGGAGCTCAGCTCCCTCATCCAGTCCATCAAACATGCATATAATAATAATTTTACATGTCCAACATGATAATTATATTACAGATCTAAATTGAATAAATATTTCTAACACATGCGGAAATTTTAAGAGTTAACAGATTTATACAAAAATTAATAAATGACCTGCGAGGGAGAAAAGCAGGTTAACATAAAAAAATATCCTCCTGTGGCCTGGAAAAATATTGAACAGGAGTGAGCGTTCGACTCAGAGAGTAAAATATCAATGTTAACCATAATCTCTATAACTATCTAAAGTTAATGCACCCTGTAGAGTGAAATGCAACATCGGTAATATTTTTCACATCATAACAGCAAAAAGGTAATTTGGAGCACTCACACACCCAGTAATAGCAATCATAATATATGGGAGCTGATCCCCTATATAGCTCTCTTAAATCCAACCTGTGCCAGCGAAGAACTCAGCTCGGACTTCCACTTAATAAACAAATCGGGGTCCCAGTGAAGAACTCAAGCCGTGTCTACCTCAAAGGACTGAGTCCCAGCGAAGATCTCAAGCCGTGTCTACCCATCCTATCCATAGTCCACACCACATCACACGCACGCCAACGCACGCACACTGCTCCAAATAACCACAACAACATCCATGACACTTTAAGAGTTGTGAATGCAACATAAAACGTGCCTAGAGTTTAACTACATAGATATATACATATAAGTGATGCATGGGCATGCTTGAACATATAATAATATCGAAATTACAATTAAAATTAATATTTTACTCACAGACTTGACAGCAGTCACTGTGGCGGCTGGGCGGAGGAAGAAGGCTATCCCGGCTCACCTGACAATTTTATTACAATCATTTAATAAATTTGACTCAATACAAACTTAAGAAAAGACCAAATACGTCCTAAGTCGTGTCGAAAATCCGGCAGAGTCTCCCCTATACCTAGGACCTACCCAATCTGCAAAAGGGCTCAAAACACACTTTTATATTCACAATCCATATATCCACAACTCAATCACATCACACAGCCCCTCTTGGGCCCATTCAAACAGTCATCAATCACAATATATAAATTTACAGTTTAGTCCTTATAGTTGATCATTTTTGCAAAAACTACCCAAATAAGCTCTAAAAATTCTAAAACTTTGCCCCGAGGTCCTTAGCAATATTAATAGGCTATTGCAAAAAGAATCATAATTTTCTGAGCTATCACGAATATTTTACGGATTTTTAATCTCATTTAAGCACTAGAAAATTACAAAAAAGTAAGGTTCGGGCTTACCTATGCCAATTCCGACTTCAGGGACGCGCTCGGGACGTCTGACAATGGTGGGGTAGCCAAAACCTCGATCCAATTCGGAGACTTTTCTGTTAATTGGTCTGTCTAGCCGGAAATTCGCAGACCAGGACAACTGTCGAATTTCTGGGAATTGAAGATACCTACACAAAGCCCCCAAAACGGGGGTTAGTACATAAATTTTACGGAATTTTCTAAGCTCATTTAATGCTCGGAAAAACACTACGAAGTTCCCTGGGACCCACCGAAAAATGGTGTCGGAAAAATTTGAAATTTATATCGCCGCGAAGCTCTCTACGAGTAGAGCGCTTTGGTACTCTCAGTTTTCTCGTGGGGTTCACGGTTTGCGAGAAATCTAGCTCAAAAGTCAAAATGGGCTAAAACTTTCCGGGTAAAAATTGGACAAACCGCTCGATGGATTTCGGTGTTCTTGGTGTCTATGGAAGGCTCTCGACAAGTAGATGGATTTAGACACAAGACCCGATCCGATTAGTGGCTGGATTGGCCGAATTCCGGCCGGGAAGTCTAAGGGTTGCGCGCGCGCGTCGCGCCGCTTCATGCGATGCTTGCCGGTGCTACGAGCAACGGTAAGCCAGTGGGTCGGTGGGGGTTGCGTCGGCGGTGAGTGGCGAGGGGAGGTGGTGTGATGCAGGCGGGAGGAGAGAAAATGGGAGAGAGAGAGAGGAAGATCGGGACGCGCTCGGGGAGAAGAAAAAGGAAGAAGAAAGGTCAGTCCGATTCCACCGGTCCGGTCTGGTCCGGTTCGATTCGGCCGGTTCGATTCAGAATACAAAATTTTGAATTTTTACTCTGCCTTGGGACCGAAAATAAGGTCCAAAAATTCCGAAAAAATTTCAGAAAACTCAGAAAAATTCGTAGACTCCAAATATATTTTTAGTTTTGCCACGTGGTCTTTAAATTAATTTTTAAAAATCATCAAAGTTTATATTTTCGGAAAATCGAACCCGATTTTTAAAATTTGAAAAAAATTTCAAATAATTTTCTAAAATTCAAATAAAATAAAATATTAATATTTATTCAAAAATAATAAATTTAAAAATTATGGGTGTTACATAAATAGTATTAAGAATTTTGAATTCATATGAACTATACAATTAAAAATTTTAAATTTATACAAACTATAAAATTAATTTAAATAATAAAAATATTTTTAAAAAAATGAATGGCGCAGTTTTAAAAAGCTAATATTCTCCCTCTGTCTTACATTTATATATAACTAGTTCTTTTAATGGGAGTTGTACGTTATGATATTCATTATGTATACTCGTAATTCAAATAAAATTAAATTTTTATTTACTTTATGTAATTATTTTTTATTTTTTAAATTTAATATTTCAAATGTAATTTTTAAAATTTATATCAATTTTATCCATTTAATTTAATAATCAATTATAATAATGTGTTATTATTTTATTAATTTAAATAATAAAAAATATTTTTTTCACGCTTATTACTTCTTTTTTTTTAATTTTTCCTTTTATAAATTATTCTTCATCTCTCATATCTTTTCAGCTCCATTTTAAAATGATTTTTTTCACTTTTAAATATTATTTCATTAAAAAATAATAAAAGTGTTAATTAAAAATATTTTTTAACTATTGTTTTATTAAATTAGGTTTAAATGAATCAAATTGACATGTTTAATATAATTTCTTAAGATTATGATAAAATTGTTAAAGTTAAAAGAATATAATCTTAAAAAAAGTATTTTTAATTAACTTATGCAAATGTTTACTTTTAATCCATCCTCATATTAAATATATTTGATCAAGGCTTTAAGATATTATATCTTCTATATGATATTTAAATTAATTTAAAATAATTAGATAGATTTCAATATTTCAAGTACATATTAAAACAATTAATTAAATAAATTCATCATTATATGCCATCAAAATATAAGAAATTGAAAATCTAAATATAATTCTACTACCCTTTTATAGAAATTACCCAAATACAATATATATTAAAAAATTGAAATCTAAAAATTTTATTAATTTATTTTTATAATTTTAAAATTACAAAAAAAAAATCATCAAAGTCATTCATTTAAATTTTTATGACTATATTTTTTTAATATATTAATTTAATATTATTATATTTTCATCTATATTGATAAATTTCTATTTAGTTTAAGATATATTAAAAAATTATGAAAGATCAAATGAAAAAAATTATCGCAAAAAAGTTTTTTTTTTTTTTTTAATTTGATGTGTTTATTAAAAAGCTTTATGTTCTCCATAAAAATGGAATTCCTTAACTTTCCCAACATAACTACTGATTTTTAATAGTGGACTATAATCAACCATCAAAAAAGACCATCTTTCAATGATTTTTGCCTTAACATTAAAGGGATGAATAATTGCAGGACTTCATTTGGGTGAAGAATCGTTTAGGCTTTACAGGAAATTTGGGATGAGAGCTGTTATTAGGGAATAGATTTTTCCTTTTACTACATGCGAGAGAAACAAAGAGTTCACGGTGTCAAATTTGAGCTTAAAAGTTTGGTTTTTTAAATCTCAAGGGCTTAAATGGCCCAAAATATTTGACCGAGGCTTAAATGAATATCTGTTTTTTTCTTAAGGGTTTTAAAAGAGCCTTTTACCTATTTACAATTATATTTTTATTATTTAATTTAATTTTAAAATTTATATAAATTTAAAAGTCTTTGGACTTAAAATTTAATTATGTATATAATTTTAGAGTTTATATAAATCTAAAATTCTTTGGACTTAAAATTTAATTATGTATATAATTTTAGAGTTTATATAAATCTAAAATTTTTGGTCTTACTTGTATTTAAATTTTACTTAATTAAATTTTTATTATAATATAATTTAAAATAAAATATATAAAAATACCTTCATGATTTATATTATTTACAAAAGTAAGAATGTATTTTATTTATATGAATCACCTTTTAAGTGAATTCTCATAGAATTTAAACTCTATCTTATAATTCTTTACATAAAAATATTTTAATACAATTGTATTTGAATGATGTAAAAATATAAAAAAAGAAATTAAATTTTGTTAGCCAAACATATAAATTCTTTAATTAATATTTTTGAAGTTTTCTTTTAATTGAATTTCTTATAAATTCATTAAAAAATATCTCATATAAAATAAATTTATATTTTTTTAATTATAAATATATTTCTAAAATTCTTAATTATTGCATTAATATATAAGTTAGATGTAACTAAAATTGAATTTATATCTGATATGGTTAATTCACAGCCTATAAATTTTAGATTTTATCCTCCATTCCAAAAATTATATTGAAACTTTAGTAAGAATATGTTTTAGGCCAATCATTTACTTATGGGTCTGGCGGATGGTTACTGTCATGCCCGATTTTTTAGCAAAATCGGCACTAGGACTTAAGTTAGTATAAAGCTCCCAAAACCCATAGCAAGCCTAGATCATCAATAACCCAATAATAAAGCCCAAAAAATAAGAAAACAAACGGATAGAGTCTGGTTATAAAATGAATAATCCAACGGGGCGAAAAACTCACCCAACCTATAACACAATAAAATTCACAATTTGGAGGCTCAGCTCACCATCAAAAGCCACAATCATATCCAAAACCATAATGGGGAGCTCCGCTCATCCCAAATCCAAAGTCACACATACATAATAAATTTAACAAGTTAGTTTTTGCATCATAAGGAAGAACTAATACAGTTATTGTAGAGTTATAGATTTAAATAAGTTAAATAACGTTTAATATATCAACAGTTTCAAAATTTCGTACCAGAAAAAAAGCAGGTTAATTTTTAAACAATATCCACCTGTAACCTGAAAACAAATAATTGTATAGGGATGAGCGTTAAACTTAAAGAGTTTAGATATTGATTATAAATATAATTTCTATAGCTTTTTACAACTAATGCATTCCTAAATATGAAATGCACACAAACACATACAATAAGTAAATCATCCAATACTCACAAAAGAAGATAATTTGGAGCTACAATTGGACCCAGTAAAACATTTTTATACATAACTATAGGAGTTGATCCATATCCAACTCTCTTAATCCAAGACTGGCTAGTGAGCTCAACTCAAGTCGAACTTTCGCTTAAATCTAAGGGCGGGGCCAGCGAGATCAATTCAAAGCTGTGCCTCACCTTGAATTTACCATATCCATAAGAATTAAATCCTAGCGAGAAAAGTTCAAGCAGCGTCTGCCTATCCAGTTCATATCTATAATATACTCCACACAAAAACACACACACACACCCTTCCAAATTATCCTTAGGTGACAACCATAAATGATTAACAGGAAATAAATATGCAGTAACGAAATTCTCATATATACTTAACTACTTATGCATACATGTTTTGTGCATGCATGAACATGTCAACAATAATTAAATAATAATATTGAAATTACAAATATAATTAATGTCCAACTCACAAAACAATCCAACCCCTACTGGTTCTGCTGAAAAGATGAAGATGGCTGATTTGGATTTCCTAAGCAAATACATCAAAGAACTATCAAGAATTAACTAACAATAATTTGTAAAGAGACAAAAGACTCCTACGTTCATGCTAGAAATTTAGCAAAATTTCCCCTATACCTAGAACCTAAGCTCCATGTAAGAAGAACACAACTTATATCTCAACAATTCAATCTTAGGCCCATAACACAACACATCATAATGCCCATCCAGAGCTTACCAAAACAACCTAAACTAGTGTCATTGCTCTGTTTTAGTTCAGGAGTTTAAACTTCACTATTGTTTAAAATTATCTAAATTAACTCTGAAAATTCTATAAATATTCTCTGGGGTCCTTAATAATTTTATATTAATATTACAATTGAAATTATTGCATTTCAATCATCTACGAATATTTTATTAGTTAATGAGCTAAACTCAACTTAAGGCAAAAAGAGTCAATTTTAGTTTGAAGTTACTTACACCAATTCTGACACCTAGAACATGTCCAGAGCGTCTGAAAATGGTAGAAACAACTGTAACATTGACCCACTTCTGAGGTGGGTCCTAAGGCCTGTGCATCCGGACCAAAATTATTATCTCAGGTGTCAGTAAAATTTCTCCAAAATGAAAGTAACTATAGCAAGCCCGAAGCACTAGGAGTTAACATATAATTTTATTTAATAAAAAGACAACCTTAAAGACTCGAAATCTCATCAACAAGCTTGTGGGTCTCATAAATTTTTTAATATCAAAAAATTCTCAAATTTGAAGCTCTTGGAGAGTACAACGCATTGGTATACTCAAATTTTGTCACACCCTACTCCTCGTAAGATGTAACATGCTCCCGTAGTATATCTAATATATTACCGTACTTCGCCTACCGGTAACCCATT